>NC_051164.1:8404786-8568345 GCF_013339745.2 Dermacentor silvarum | reverse complement strand
GTTTTTGTTTTTCTCCGCCGTTTCGTTTTTACATTTTTTGCGTCCTATAAACGTGGTATTTGCTCTCCTCACATGGCTGACCCTTGCGCAGGTTCGCAGCAAATTTTTGCAGCTTTATGTCAGGTTTGCCATGCAGCATATTTTGCTCCCACTCACCGCACGAGTAAGATACAATCTGTGACTTTCATAATTAATATTTATTAAATACTGCATGTATGTTATTGCCTGTAAAATAATACTAGCCGGCTTCTCGCGGCCGTGGCAGAAGTGGCACCGGCTACGAATGCTAAGAATGCGCAGACCATGCTATCACAAATCATCAGGCTACATAAAGTTCAGATTATTACACTACCGAAAAGATGTTGCAACAAAATGTGAGGAAATATCACATGCACCAAAGGTAGCTGAGCCCGCTAAAGGAAATAATGTTGCTGACCAAGTGGGAAAAAGTAGAGTGGTTAAGAAACGCGACACGGCGGATCTCTACTATTTTATTGTGGTGATTTACATTAAATCGCATTTCAGTGAGTTCCATTTCGATAGCACTGGCAAACATAAAGTGTAGCTGGGCCCATTGGTTCTTGCTTGGGGCATTAATAGCATTACTAACGTTAATTTATATATGCTTCGAGTGTCGTGCGGTACATCGGCATGAAAGTTTCTCGTTCTTTTCTTTCCTGCTTGTCTCCGTGTTTGTATCGCTTCATTTCACTAACATGAACCAAATCATATTTTTGTGCGATTCATTGTATCTAACATTGAAAAGCATATTCAAGTTCTCAAGCTTTGCAGCTCGAATCTAGTGAGGTCAGCATACTTTCTCACGAGTACGCTGAACCAAACTAGCTCCATGCTCATTTCGCAGGTGCGAGTTTATGGGTGATGCAGTGAGTATAAGCGACACTCAGTGCCGTTTAATTTGAGTGGACAGGACTGAGCGCCGAATAACGTTTGTACGAGCGAAGGACAGTAGCAACGATTATGAATTTTACGTGAGGAGAAACGTGGGTTACTGTCGGTGAGTGTGAGTGAATGGTGCTGGGCGGGTTGCGTACGCGAGTGCGAAGGCGAATGTAAGCGTGTGAGAAAGTGGCTACACACGCGCGCATGAGTGTACACGGGTAGTAACGGGAGCAAGTGCCCACGAGTGAGAGGGTACATGAGCGTGAATTCTCGCGAAAATAAATATCGGGCGCCTCGGTTGCCTTCTTCTCGTATATATGTATGCAAATATTTTGCTTACACTGCTTGTGCGGACCTAGTGTAAACCAAAGCTTGTAAAGCAGTGGGCGACATCTCCTGTTTTTCGCACGACTGCACGAGTGAGGCAGGGGAATGCTGCAGAGCGTGGTTTGAGCGTTGTCTGTGCTCGGAATGCGTGAAGATGGTCGTTTTCAATTACTGCGATACACAAGGTTTCAATATACATACAAAATAAGGGGCCACTCGTTGGGCACCCTTTATGCATGCGCCATTGGGCGTTGATAAAGCCGCCAATCGGTTGCTATCAGAGGTATTCTGCACGTGCGATAGGCTAAGAAAACTCTCTCTCTGATGATGGAGCCGTGCGCGAGGCCAACCCGCTATGTTCGGCTCACCCTCACACGCATTCACTCGCACACATAGCAAACGGTAAGTGGCCACGATGGTATCGAACTTGAACTTTTTACGAAACATCACGGGTGATGGCGACGACAATGGCGAAAATGCCCTTGGAGTGTCCATATAGTTACAATTACAATAAAAATGGAGTGACCCTAATATACATCAAGTTTGATGAGCTCCTACCACTTGTGCCATGACGCTCTGAAGCTACTAGCTAATATTTTATAATAAAAATTTTATAATCACTGTTAGTTAATCAAAGGTGTCTGTATTAGGTCACCACCCTTAATCTTTCTTTTTGTTTTGTTTTTCAAATGAGCACAGTATGCCCCACTTGGGAGAATTACGGACGAAACGTTCCCAACCCACACGGCTCATCGAAGACAGCTTTCAATACCCAGGACAAGTCATGTTTGAAGGCTTTGTACCATGCCAAACTAGAACGATCGGGCCTGGGCGAGTAACCAGTGTTGAGATATTCTGTACCTAATTTCTGTTTCTGCTAATAATATTGGTGCTTCAAGATTTACTTTGGTTTCTTCCTATAGCTGCGGCATACGCAAAGGCATTCGCGCTGTCAAAGCGTGCAGCTCTCGGTTATGACCACCACCATTTTATAGGAATGTGATGTTTCGTAAAGCAACGGATGCGTATTTTGGTGGGGGCGCCAGTAAATATACCAAGAAATATTCGTGCTTTAGAAAGGTTGTGCTCGATGATTACCGCTGTTGTTTTCCTTCATAACGTCACTCTTGTTTTTTTTTTTTTGGTTGATTATACAATTTGTGTTAAATTCTGAACAGCGCAACACAGGAGAAAAAGAGAAGGATGCGATCTACACAGCTGTGTGCGCGCCTTCTATTCTTGTCTCGAATTCCGTCAAAACCAGCAATGCGGACGTCCTTCCGATAAGCGCCACCTTTCAGCTACGGCTGCGGAAGCGTCACTCTCGGATGGCTCTGAGACGTAAGCCTGTCCACGCTGATGCTGTGCCGACACTTTCTGGGGAATGCCTCCAATTCCAGTGAAACTCTCACTGGCGTCGCCATTTTAGACTACGCTTCCAAATCAGCTTCAACGCCTTGTAAATCCAATCAAACAGTCTTGTGTTACAAATAGAAACAAACACACGTAATTAGATTGCGAACTATGCGCAGCGTCAACATTAACGATGGTGACACATTTCAGTTTCCTTCAGCGGATGCGTGAAGGTGTTGTGCTGCGACCTTTCCGTTTTAATCAAATTGCTCAAGCTCGTGCTAGGCCGGGTCTGAACAAAAAGTTATTGCGGAAAAAAATGTTCACTTCTCGAAGCTCCTTTTTTTTAAATACCTAGCAAGCAATCTTAACTTCAAACATGGTGAAAACTTGGTGGCGTGCGCCACGTGAATGTATAGAGAAAAGTACCGCTTGCCGATGCAGCGAAGGCTTGCAAGGTTCTCGCTTTCTAATGGCATCGCGGCTCTGTCGGCGCCACGGTATTACAAGGAACAGCAAGAAATGGGAAGAGTGATGCAAGGGAGCGTGAATTGCACCAAGAGGTATTTAGACCATAAAAAGTGCGAGTTTGTTCGCTCTTTTCTGCGCCTCCGGGTTCCCTTTTCACATATATACGGCTCTTGGTGTTTGCTGTCGCGCGGAATTTAATTTCGGCGCTGAACACAGGGGCTTAGTCTGAGCGCCAGTGCCTGCTGAGAGCGTTGCTCTTCGACTAGCACGTGGCCCTCTATATGCCATTTGTGTAAATATGACGAGATTCTACATGTCATTTTTATTTTGTTCGAATAGGAAATAAAATGTGTGCGCTTTCTCTAAACCAGACCGTCGATGCCAGCTCGGCATCCAGTGTTTATTTTTTATTTCTGCATTTCATCCCCTTGCAGCTTCCTTGCAGTGTCCCTCGCCTCCCGTTTTAGAGGTGCTCCTTAAACTACGAGGATCGCGCTTGGCGCACACTCCTTATGAGTAAGTTTCAGTGAAAAACCACGTTACTTACGTTAACTTGAAATGTTTCGCGATATGCAAACCAGTATATACGTTTTTATCGCAATTGATTGATTTTTCAGGCGAAGGCGATTACGGCAATTTCTCGACTCACAGAATGGTCCGATTTAGAACTTAATCAATGAAATTCAAGGCAGTGTGAGAACGACACTTGGCTTGTCTTTAACTTATGGATTCCAATGAATGCATAAATAAGTAGTGTTTCAGTATACACCAGTAAACTGGGAGTACCATAGTTCTCCTCCTTGTCGGCAAATCAAATTCTAGGTTTTCTTGTGCTGCGGATAACTGATGCCCTTCGCCATCTTAGATGTGCATGGCATGTCAGGTGCCTTCGAATAGTCGTGTTCATTTCTCTGGCTTGTTCTTTGCACTCAGTCGTAATATTTGCGTTTTGATGTATGTCAGTGTAAATAGACAATTCAGTGCAATCTACAGGGGTACGGCTGCAACTGTATATATTGTAAGCACATTTCGCGTACTTCATCGTTCTCATTTGTATATAGCCATCATCATCCCTGTTTCTCTTCTTCGTGTTTGAGCCTCGGCCGTGCCGGTGGAATAAACGGGTCTGCCAGTGCTGCCTGTCCTGGTCGTCTTCCGTCTTTCAAAGTGGTGGAGGCGCGTCAAGATCCCGACGTCCTCCTGCGTTCCTGCCCTACCTGGAGCTACGTTCCGGTCGCCGCCTGCGCCCGGCCACCCCTACAGCTATGACCACCCCTGCGTCGGCCGCCGGCACTATCGCTACCCCTGACGCTCCTGCTCCTACGACATCGGCTGCACTGACATCGTGCACCATTACCACCCCTCATCGTGATCCACCAGTCTTTGCGGGTCTCCGCGGGGAAGACGTCGACGACTGGCTCGGCAACTACAACCGCGTGAGTTCGGCCAATGGGTGGACCGATAGACAGAAGTTGACTACCGTCGCGTTCTATCTGACCCACGTTGCGAAGACGTGGTATTTTAACCACGAAACTGACTTCACCGACTGGTCAGCGTTTACTACCAGCTTGCGGCAAATTTTCGCGTCTTCATCTGGCCGTTTAGAAGTCGCCAAACAGAAGCTCGCTGCGCGTGTTCAACTTCCGCAAGAGTCATATACATCGTACATCGAAGATGTCCTGGCTCTATGCCGCCGCGCCAACGTTGGAATGACGGAAGCCGAACGCATTCGCCATATTCTTAAAGGCATTGGTTCCATCGCATTCAACGCCTTAGCTGTCCAAAATCCTACCTCGGTTCAAGATATTACATCGACGTGCCAGCGCTTGGACGAGCTTCAGGCCCTCCGTCTTCACCGTGACAGCGACCTTCCCATGCCACCTCATTCTGATTTACGTACTCTTATCCGCTCTATTATTCGCGAAGAACTTCAGGAGCAGCAACAGCGGCGATCCACTGTTGTTCCCGCCCCATCGCCAACGTTCGACTTGCGCAACCTTGTGAAGGAGGAGTTGGCAGCCATGACGACACCGACAACGTCTGTTGCCCCAGCAGCGTTCCCGATGCCCACATACGCGGAAGTCGCTGCAATGCCACCTGCTACTGTCCCTTCTGGGCCTCCTGACCTCACCTGCGGCCATTTGGCCTCTATGGGCGCCCGAGAACCTGCTGCACCTTCGTATACTCCGTGGCATCCACCTCGTCCGGTCTGCTTTTACTGCGGTATACGGGGCCACATATCCCGTTACTGCCGTCGCCGCCAGCTGGATGTAAGCCGAGGCTATGCCGATTTCGAGCGAGATGAGAATCGCCGACACGACGCTTACTACCCAGGCCCGTCCGCTTTTACGCAGCGTCGTTCTCCATCTCCTCCAGCGTCTCCACGTCTGCCTCAGGGCTCCCGTTCGGCTAGACGACGTTCTCCTTCTCCCTACCGCCGCTCTGCATCACCGCTTCGCCCCATCTCCCGCCTTGCTGACCAACACTCGGAAAACTAAGGATTGCAGTTTTTGGAGGGAAAACTGCGTCCTGTCGAACTTCGGAAATACCTCCTTGTCGCCCGGCCAATATGCTATCTGTAACTCTCGAAGGTGTTCCTGTGCAAGCTCTCGTCGATACTGGTGCCGCTGTTTCCGTTCTGCGTAGTGATTTGTGCTCACGGCTCCGTAAAGTCAGAACGCCTTATCTTGGACCCGTTTTACGCGGCGCTAATAACGTACCCATTCACCCCGACGGACAATGTACGGCTCGTGTTTTGATCGACGGCATTCGTCACCACATTGAGATGATTGTGCTACCCGCGTGCATCCATGAACTTATTCTCGGTTGGGACTTCCTGCATTCTGCCTCCGCTGTTATATCATGTAGGGAGAAAGTCGTCCACATCACAGATACCATGGATGCACCTATTTTGGAGTCGTCACCCTCCATCTTGAACTTGGCTGTCGCTGCAGATTACGTCCTGCACCCTGGTCACGAGCACATTGTAGCTGTCACATCCGGCCAGCTAACCGATGGAGACGCACTGGTTACCCCCTCTTCACGCTGCACGTCACGAGGAATTCTAGTCGCCCCTTGTCTCGTCTGGTTTTCATGTGGCCGAGCTCTCCTGTACGCCTGCAACACAACCCCAGATCCTGTATTGTTGCCCAAAGGGATGACCGTGGCAACCTTCACCGACCCGCCACTGATCTCTGTCGCAGCGCTTTCCCCTTCTTCGTCACCAGTACCAACCTCAGGTTTGCATTCTTCTTCTCTCCGAGCCCTAATTGGTTCTGACCTAACCGCTGCCCAGTCGGATGCGTTACTCGCCCTTTTGGCTAAGCACAAATCCTGCTTTGATAGCTGTGCCACCGCATTGGGCCAGACTTCCGTAGCTGCACACCGTATCGAAACCGACGGTTCTGCAATTATACGCCGTCGCCCATATCGTGTTTCGCAGTCGGAACGGAAGATCATTGAAGAACAAGTTGATGACATGCTAGCACGAAATATTATACGACCTTCATCCAGTTCCTGGGCGTCTCCTGTCGTTCTGGTGAAGAAAAAAGATGGTTCCGTTCGCTTTTGCGTTGATTATCGAGCGCTCAATAAGATTACACGCAAGGATGTGTATCCCATGCCTCGAATTGACGACGCCTTAGATACACTACAAGGAGCGGAATATTTTTCCAGCCTTGATCTGCGATCGGGATATTGGCAAATTCCCATGAACGAGGCTGACAAAGAGAAAACCGCTTTCGCCACGCCGGACGGACTTTATGAATTTAATGTAATGCCATTTGGCCTGTGCAACGCTCCAGCCACGTTTGAGCGAATGATCGACACTGTTCTTCGTGGCCTTAAGTGGAAGACCTGCCTCTGTTATCTGGATGACATCGTTGTTTTTTCTTCCAGCTTCAGCCAACACCTACAGAGATTAGACGAAGTCCTCCAATGCCTTTCAGATGCTGGTCTCCAGATTAATACTAAAAAGTGCACATTCGCCAGCAGAAGCATCAAAGTGCTGGGTCACGTCGTTTCAAAAGACGGCGTCCAACCTGACCCTGAGAAGATTGCTGCTGTGCTTCAATTCCCTTGCCCATCAAATCAAAAAACATTGCGCAGCTTTCTCGGCCTGGCGTCTTACTTTCGCCGTTTTATACGCAATTTTGCTACAATAGCAGCTCCTCTACATAAGCTACTGGTCACCGGCGCCTCTTTCACATGGTCCGAAGACTGTGAGTCGGCATTTCAAGCCCTTAAGAAACATCTCACTTCCGGGCCGGTGCTTCGCCATTTTGATGAGAGGGCACCCACTATACTCCACACTGACGCAAGTGCGCAAGGCATCGGAGCAGTGCTCCTGCAACGGGGTCCCGCGTCTAAAGAGCAGGTTGTGGCGTATGCTAGCCGGACCCTCTCGCCATCTGAACGGAACTACACGATCACAGAGCAGGAATGCCTGGCTATTGTTTGGTCCATTCAGAAGTTTCGCCCGTATCTCTATGGTCGCCACTTCACCATCGTAACCGACCATCATGCTCTGTGTTGGCTGTCATCTATGAAGAACATGTCAGGACGCCTGGGACGCTGGATATTGCGCTTACAAGAATATGATTTCACGATAACGTACCGGTCTGGAAAATGTCATCATGATGCAGACGCACTGTCTCGATGCCCGCTTTCGCCTTCTATCGATCGTGCGCACTCCCCGTCTCTACCACGTCACTCTGACGCTACGCCTGCCGCCCACCAGCTCACGCTAATGTCACTGGATCAAGCTCAGCTTTCTTCACGCTCCGATTTAGCTTCCCTTCAGCACGCAGACTCCTACTGTCGAACTCTCATTGATCGCCTTCGCGGCCTAACTAAACCACCCAACAGCCGCTTGCGACGCCAGCTTCAGCAATTTCGCCTTCAAGATGGGGTGCTTCATCGTTATATTTATCAGCCTACGGGTAACAAGTGGGTCCCAGTCATACCTCGCTGCCTTCGTCTTCGAGTTTTAGACGCATTTCATGATGACGTTGCCGCCGGCCAGTTAGGCTTCCTCAAGACCTACGACCGCATCAAGACCCGCTGCTTCTGGCCTGGATTGTCCACAACGGTAGCCAAATACGTTGCCTCATGTGCGTTGTGTCAGCACCGCAAACGCTCCACATCCCCGCCTGCCGGTTTTCTTCAGCCTCTGCCATGTCCGACCGAACCTTTCGAGTGCGTTGGAATTGACTTATACGGTCCCTTGCCGTTGACGCCCTCCGGTCACCGCTGGATCGTCACAGCGGTAGACCACTTAACAAGATACGCCGAGACTGCGCCTCTTCGATCTGGTGCTGCTTCTGAGGTTGCTGACTTTTTCCTGCAATCCATAGTCTTGCGCCATGGTGCTCCTCGCGTTCTTTTGTCCGTTCATGGCAAAGCCTTCATGTCCCACGTCCTCGAAGAAGTCTTGCGGCAGACTAATACGAAGCATAAAACCACTTCTACATATCACCCGCAAACCAACGGCCTTACTGAACGCTTCCACCGAACGCTCTCTGACATGATTTCTATGTACTTACGTCCTGACCACACAAACTGGGACAACATCCTTCCCTGTGTTACATTCGCTTATAATACTGCGACACAACGAACTACCGGTTACAGCCCTTTCTTCCTGGTGTATGGACGATCTGCCTCCTCCGTCTTCGACTCCGAATTCTTTTTCTCTCCTGCTTCGCCTAACACCTCCCTGCCAGAAGAGTTTGCAGCTCGACTCGCGCATTGCCGTGAAATTGCTCGTCGCAACACCGCCGCTACCCAAGAAGAAAGAAAACGTCGCTGCGACAGTAAACGCCGCGACATCGCCTTCCATCCTGGAGACCAAGTCCTCCTATGGACGCCGGTTCGAACCCCTGGACTTTGCGAGAAATTCCTTCACCGGTACATTGGGCCCTACACAGTCCTAGAACAAACTTCCGCAGTGAACTATCTAGTCACTCCGCTTCACTCCGTCGAGGACCGCCGTCGTCGTAGTGCAGAAATTGTTCACGTCTCCAGCATGAAGCACTTTATTCCCCGTTCAGCCGATCTTTAGATTGCGGCCAGGTTGGCCGCTTCCACGAGGGGGGGAAATTAGTGTAAGCACATTTCACGTACTTCATCGTTCTCATTTGTATATAGCCATCATCATCCCTGTTTCTCTTCTTCTTCGTGTTTGAGCCTCGGCCGTGCCGGTGGAATAAACGGGTCTGCCAGTGCTGCCTGTCCTGGTCGTCTTCCGTCTTTCAATATTCTCGTATATGCAGCTGATTTTGTTCTGTTCAGCTGTTAGAATGACATTGCTTTCTTGTCAACTATTTTTTAGTTTCCTTATAGATATGTTTGCTTTTTCGGGCCTGCCACGCTCGAGGATCGTGGCACGCGCGTGGACGGCAAACTCCGCTGGCTCCAGCCAGCGTATAATTGGGCCGGCAGCACTGCTGGCGGCCACACAAACTGCAGCGCTGTTCAGTCTCAGAGGCGGCTCTCAGGCAGGACCACACGCACGGCCACCAGGGCGGACCTTCAGCTGCCGGAGTCGTTCCCTGGTCCCGACAAGCCTCGGGCGCAGCCGCTCGTGTTTGAGCTCGCCCAGCACCACCTAGATAGCGCAAGGCCTACACACTCCTATCTATGACGCCATGCTGCCTGCCCCGAAATTTTCATTGCCAAGGGTGGTGTGACGAAAGCGTAGACGTCAAAATCACTGTTGCATACGCGGGAGCATTCCAGTTAGATTCTATGGCGGTCAGGCCAGGTAGCATCACGTCATGGATCGGAGTGTGTAGGCCTTGTACTATCTAGGGGGTGTTGGCTGGCCTGGCTGTGCTCCAAGAACAGGCACCTAGGTAGCCTCCCCGGTCGCCACTGGTAGCCGTCCCTCCAGGTTGTCGCCGCCAGCTCGTTCTCCGACCCGTCCCAATCCGAACCGTCTCGCATGTCACGCCGCCATCACGCACACTTACCTCTTCGTCCACCATGTCCGTCCAACAGACTCCTCTCCACTCTCGCCCCGCTCTCAGTACGTTGTGCCGTGAAGTTTGGGTCCGGAGGCGGCACAACGGAAAACACTTGAGCATGCGACACACACAAGCAATAAAGCATGTAACCGTCTAGAACTATTCAACGCATACATTGTACGCAGCAGTTTGGAGAGCGTGTTTCGACTCATGTGAAGGGCGTTAATATTGTAATTATTGGGTCATCGTACGCTAGTGTCTTCGTATGTAAGTCGCTCTTAGGCACTCGCCGGCTTTTGAGATTAGGCGGAGGCGTGCTCATGCTCTTTTAATAAGACTGCGTGGTCTGACGATGCCTCTGCCCGCAAAGCACATTTTTCCTGTAAATTAGCGTGGGTTGCCTATCCTGGTGGTCCAAAGTAATCCGGAGTCCCCCACTACGGCGTGCCTCATAATCAGATGGTGGTTTTGGCACGTGAAACCCCATAATTTAATTTTTTATACGTCCTTTGGTTTCTGAAAAGTGATTTTAGATTTTTCCTTTCCGCTGAACTTGTTTGTGGTAGCCTGTGTGACCGTTGGGCAACATCAGCGGCTAGCCAGGTTCAGCGGAAGGTGGAAGCCGTCTTTGGTAACGATGGTGTTATGCATAGTTATGTTTGAAGTATGTTATTCATTGTGAAACCTATTACTGAACAACTGATTGTTTTTTGTTCTTCCATTTCTGCCCTCCCATTTGAATGTGCCAAACCAGTTCTACGAAAGCCCACACGGAGGAGGAAAGTAAGAAAATGTCAAATATCGTCCGCTTGAATTTTAGCACGAAGCTAAAACCCTTAGGGCCTTCCTTTGTAGCTTCGTGTTACAATTCAGGTTCATCACAATACTTTTCTTGAGTATTTAAATCAATCAATAAATAAAATACATAACATATAAGTTTGTACCGCCGCAACGATTAGTCGATATGGTGTGCTGCTGCAGAACACCAAGTGACAGGTTAGATTCACGCCGTGGATGACCAATCTTGGGTTGCTTTTGGCTTTCTGGTACAAGATATCCGCTTTGAGTATTGTTTACCAACCTGCGTTCCTTTTTCTCAGTTTGCTACAAAGTTGTTCTGCTTCTTGCAGATGCAGGTTTTCTTGGACCTTCATATTTGCTTTCTTCTCAAATCGGGGGATGGAGCTTACCATGGCATAATTCCACTTCCGTATAATTCCACATTCCGTTCATCAAGATGTCTGTATAATGAACATAGCTTTCAAAGCCTCTTCGGCAAAACTAACTCCTTTAAGTTCTTCCACCCGGCCACAGGCTATTGAATGTTGGAATGGTATTCCTGACACAATAACTAATATTGTTAATCCCGTGATTTTAAGACAAGACTTAAGTGCACATTTTAAATGTTGATTTAAATTGATTGGGCCAATACGAGCATGTGATGTGAACGAGTTTTAAATTTGATTACCTGTTTATGTACAAATCTCTTAGTCCGGCCTGAATGGTTTGAACTGGAAATTACCTTTATCGCTAACTATTGTATAAGTTCCGTTTTGGTGAATTTATGGATAACAAGCCCCTTTCCATTGTTTAACCTTTTGTAACCCCCCTCAAGCAATCATGCACTTCGGAGCTTGTGAGGACCTTTAAGAAAAAAAAAATGTGCACCATACATCTGGAGCGCTTCCCTGCGGCACCTATCACAGTTGCTTTGGGACGCTGCACACACAATTGAGTTTTTCTTTCCTTTCATAGAAATGAAAACAAAATGAAACAAACGCCGACTATCAAGTGAAAGCTCGCGCAGAGGCGGAAGGTAGACACAATACTTACCTGCGCATGCTCAAGGCCGGCCGTCGAGACCGTCAATCAGGAACACGCCTGCGCAAAAGATAACTGATTAGTGAAGATACTTGAACTTTATATGTGATAATAATGCGCACACGCTGTTATTTCCACTATACAGCAACACCATCATGTGGCAAGGTCATTCTGCCCCTGCGGACGTGTGCCGTCGAGAGCCGCTCAGCACAGCGCTATTGCGGAGGGGAGCCACTTGCCAATCTGTGCGGTATTTCCCACTCCACGCCTGAGAGCAATCGTAACGGCGCAAGTATTTCTGAGTCCGCAGTAGGGACGATGTTCCGTGCATCCCAAGTATTAGGTTCTTCAAATGAATTGACCATTTCACGCCTTCCTCTCTCCGCAGAAAATTCTTCGAATTTTCTTCAAGACGACGAGGCTTTGCTTGACCAAACTCCATTCCCGGTGCAGGTGACTTGAAGGGCAGCCGTCAAGTGCTTGCGACCATTCTGTAAACGCATGTATGTGTCAGTGAGGGTGCGCTGATAGGTGCATTCATTCTTTTTTCTTGCTTGTATGAAATCACGTTCCAAGCTAATTCGGCCTCTAATAGTGGACATTTTGCTTTTTATGCCGATCAACGATGAAGTGCTAAATGCGTGACCAAATGAAGACAAAGGGGACGGGACAAGCACTTGTCCGGCCCGTATCCTCTTCCTTTGGTCCCATGTTTATCACTTCATCGTTGCCAAATATGCTTCACAAACTGGCCCAAAAGATTGCTATTCTCAAAGTATTTAGCTTGTTTAGTTCCTTCTTGTTGTATGAAAGTATTACCTTAAGCTAATTTCTGGTGATCGTCGTTTCTAATCAGCTTTTGAGGGGCTTATTAATTTTACTTATAATTTCAGAATTAGTGCGCAACGAACACAACCACAGCATATGACGGTGGGGAATGGGATAAATGCTTGCTTGTGACTCCGAGGAATAGGATGCCTGAAGCGCATTAAGGGTGTTCTAATTAGGCTGAAAAGATCCAGCATATCTGCCTCACGACTGTCACTAAAACTAATGCGTGAGTGTTCACTTCTCGAAACCCGCCGTGGTTGCTCAGTGGCTATGGTGTTGGGCTGCTGAGCACGAGGTCGCGGGATCGAATCCCGGCCATGGCGGCCGCATTTCAATGGGGGCGAAATGCGAATACACCCGTGTACTTAGATTTAGGTGCACGTTAAAGAACCCCAGGTGGTCGAAATTTCCGGAGTCCCCCCACTACGGCGTGCCTCATAATCAGATCGTGGTTTTGGCACGTAAAACCCCATAATTCAAATTTTTTTTTCACTTCTCGAAATTACAGCGCGAGAAGTGGCAGCAGTAGACGACACCAGCGTCACAGTGTATGAACCTGTTTGGGGCCTTACCTGGATAGCTTCACGACACGAGCCTTTTTACCTGGCTGTTGGAACTAACTTTCATTACCTGTGAACCAAACAGCGTAAAAGACGTGACATGATCAAATCAAATCAAATCAAATCAAAATCACTTTATTTCAGGGAATTTCCTGCGGAGACAGAGACTAAAGGCTGAAACAGCCTGACAAGGCCCCTGCCCCCGTTCAGTTCATACAGCATTTACTCGTACAATAACGTACACAATGAGGTGCACATTATATAAAAATTGCAGTTGCACTCAATGTACAGCCGAAGGAAAAAAAAGTGAATTATAGTACATCTAATAACAAGTATGAGATGCATACATATGCACACAGATCACGCAGATAGTTATATACATATACACAATGTCCACACAGGATTCATGTGTTAGATAGCTAGTAGGCCTTTTTATGGTGTTACAAATATCTAAAGAATGATTATGCACCAGTACACTGTGCGTACAAAAGAGAAAAAAGAGAAAAAAAAATCCTATGAATAAAGTAGAGACTAATGTAAAACAGTCTACAGTACACATGCTGTTGTGACAAGAAACATTTTATACATCCTTTTAAGTTTACCGGGGCTATCTGTCCAATTTATTATGTCTTTCTGTTTATTTAGAATCTGTGTAGCTTGATATGTTAACGATTGTTTCCCGTAATTTGTCCTAATCTTCGGAAGCCTCCTCCTATACTGCCTAAACCCGTACTGATGTTCAACTACCACATCAATGTTTTTGTATATGTTTGTGGCGTGTATATGCTGCACTAATTTATAAGGATAAACTTGATTGGCCATGAGCAGGTTATGTTTCACAAATAACTCGCTGGTACGTAAGTCACGAATATCTCCTGCATAATTTTCAAAAATACGTAGTACGCGCTTTTGTAGTACCATTAATCTATTATAGTTGCGCTGAGTGGTGGTACCCCATACTAGCGAACAATAGGCAATCTTAGAATATACTAAAGTGTAATAAAGAGTTTTTTTGAGCCGAAGAGGTATTAGTGTAGAAATCTTTCTAATGCATCCTATTGATCGAGCTATATCGACTGCCAAATGGTCCACATGACATGACCATGACAAAGACTCTTGAAACCAAACGCCTAGGAATTTTTGCTCAGTTGTTTGCTGAATACTCTCGGTTCCATACATAATATGCATGACATGTTGGTCGCGTTTATTTGGAGGAGAAAAAATGATGTACTTGGTTTTAGAGGCATTTAATCGTAGACAATTATCATTTAGCCATTCGGATAGGTTTTGTAAATAATGATTAGTCTTTTCTTGTAGCTCATGTTTCGTCCGAGAAGTAAAAAATATGCTTGTATCGTCCGCAAACATTACTATATCAAGGGTGTTGTCAATCTGAGTTATGTCATTGATATATAACAAAAACAGGGTAGGACCTAATACTGATCCTTGGGGTACTCCATTTGTTACATTTAACGATGTAGAGGAATAATTATTAACATCTGTAAATTGGAAGCGTTTGTCGAGATAGCTGGCTATTAATTTCAATGACATGGCACGTATTCCATAACATTGCAGTTTTAGCAGTAGTGTACTATGATTAACCGAATCAAACGCTTTTCGCAAATCTAGAAAGAGCCCTAATGTATAATCCTTATTTTCAATACCTTGAATGATTTTCTCCTTTGCACGAAGTAGCGCTAGTTCAGTTGACTTGTGTTTTTGAAATCCAAATTGCGAACTAGATATGATATTATATTTCTCTAAGAACTTTGCTATGCGATCATTAATTGCCCATTCAAAGACTTTTGATAAAACAGGTAATACCGATATTGGCCGATAATTTGTAAGGGCGCTCTTATCTCCGGATTTGTGTATCGGAACAACCCTTGCTATTTTCAGTTGGTCAGGGAAGATACCAGTGTCGAACATTAAGTTAATAATATGGGCGAGAACATTTTTTAGTAAGCTGGAAACATACTTTACTGGTTCAGCCCTAAATTCGTCATAACCAGCGGCGACATCATTTTTCATTCTATTAAGTAACTCTTCAGTCTCTTGCGGGGAGACGTGATACAAAACAAACGAATTTGGTAAAGAACTGATATGTCTGGTTGGTTGATGACTGCCTATAATTGAGCTATCTGCCTGCCCTGATTCTATAAAATACTCATTGAAGGTGTTAGCTAAACGCTGCCCTGTTATCGCATTTCCATTAATCTCAATCTCTTGTACGCTGGTTGTTGCATTTTTTCTGTTTGTCAATCTGTTTACTGTTTCCCATATCTTTTTCACATTAGTTTGATGGCGAAGAAACAAATTTTCATAATAATTTTCTTTTGCTTTCTTTAGATCTGAAGTTAGTTTATTTCGAACCTTTTTGAACTCCTTAAATAGGTTTACATCGCGCGTAATAATAAAAGTATGATACATCTTGTTTTTTTCTCTTATTCTTCTGTATAGTGCAGGGTTAATCCACGGTTTTCTTATTACTTTCTTATTTTTGCGGCCACATTGTAAAGGAAACGCCTCATCATAACTTACTCTTAACTTGTTATAGAAATTCTCGTAAGCATCATTAGGATCATTGCAGTCATACACGCTAGTCCAGTTTACTGCCTCGACCAAAGAAAAGAATTTTTTGAGTGATTTGTCATTTATCAGTCGATACTTGCTTACTTCAAGATGTTGTCTGCGTGTGAAGTGATCAGTAACACAAAACACGGGCAGATGATCGCTTATGTCACTAACTATCACTCCACCCATTAGTTCTGATACACTGATATTCGTAACACAGATGTCTATGGTTGTACCCGTTTTAGGACCAATGCGTGTGGGAACCGAAACCAAATTCTCACACCCGTATGACATAATCAGACTCTTATAATTCATCGCGTACTGGTCATTACTGACCGTATTTATATTTATATCACCAATAATGAAAAAAGGTAACTTGTTTGCCTGAAAAGACTGCAGCAATTGCTCAAGAAAGTCTAAGAAGTCACGTTTAGAACCAGCTGGTTGCCTATATATGGCAGCAAGCTGAAATTGAGATGTTTTTATAACTAAGCATTCAACATTTACGTTTGTAATTGTGTACTCCTCAACGATGCTGTAAGCATAACTGTGATTGATATATACCGCCACACCCCCGCCTCTTTTCCCTACGCGGTCCAAGCGTATGCAGGTGTAATTGTTAATGACGGGTGTAACATAGGTAACAGTCAGCCAAGTTTCTGTAAAAACAATGACTTCAAATCTCAGCACGAGAGACTCCAAGAAAATTTGTAAGCTGTCAAGCTTGTTTTTCATACTTCTAATGTTGTTGAAATGAATCAAACAGAAGTTAGATTGCTTGGTCGTAAATGTGTTGTTAAATTTTTCTGATGTGTATACATCACAAGTGCTCATCTACAGTAAAGAGAAAGCAAGCTTATAATTAGCTGATGCAGTCTTTAGCTCAATTTTTCAACATCCTCGGAAGAAGAGATTCGCAGGACATGACTATCTTCGTCTTTCCTTGCTAGGACCTTGCCTCCTGCTGTCCACACGAATTTCCATTTGAGCTCTTTCTTCTTTGCCACTGTTGCTCCAAGCAACTGCTTGTTGTGGCGCGTCAAATGTTCATTCACGAAAATTGGACTGTTATCACCAACCAAGCCAGCGTCTTTTGCGCCAATTCTCATTTTCTTAGCCTTTGCTAGTATCGAGCCTCTGTTAGCACGCCTCACAAAACGAACAACGATGTTCTTGGTTATTGAGTTCGCAGTTGGGACTCTATGACATATATCAATGTCCCTCTCGTCAACTGGCTCACTGACTAGTTCACAGATTTTTCGAACCGCTACTAAAGGCGCCATCTGGTCGTGTTGCAAAGAACCCAGAGGCGCGCGTGGTGCGCGTACCCCGCTTTGTTTGTTTGGCTTATTCGGCAAGGGACATGTAGCTAAAGTCAGTAGATGTTTTTTTTTTTTTTTGCTTTCTGTAAGTAGTGACAAGCTTTGAAGCATTACCGACGAATCTCATGGTTGGGGTTACTTCCGATAGCCATATTCTCTCTAACGCTGTTCCCCCGCGATCACTTACACGCTGCTGCGAGCAGCGTAGATAACAATGGTCGTCGCATGCTATCTAGAAAGATAATGGCGGCCGACGCAGTAAATGTCGCTACCTGAAAAAGAGCAGGAAATCTAGGGACTTTACATGTAGCCAGGCCGCTGCCACGGTCGAGAAACCCGGGAAGGCTTGCAAAGAAAAGCTTCGTTTTTTAAGAAAGAGTGAAAGGCCATGTGCGGCAGCAGTCAGTATTATAAATGAGTCCATTGGATTCGCCTGCACTTCCTGAACTAGTTCACGGGGTGCTGCATTTCGCTATTCGTTTCATCAGTTCAACATGGCCGCCCAAGGCCATTTGTTTCACTCCGTGTGGCTTCGTGCAGGATGAGTTTGCAGCATTCCCGGCGCTCGTCAGAAAGGCAGAGCAGCGTTCGTGCAGCCTTGCTGGTTCAGCACGAGAAAGAACTGGCACTGATCTGGCGGAAAGCATTTCACAAACTGCAGGGTGCGTCGAATGGGCACCAAATAACCGAGAGGTATTTTCTAGAAATGGGCTCAGACAAAAACGACCATGCCGTGCAATAGAACGAGCCTCGAAACTCGAAATTTTATGGCTGCTTCGGTCCCACCAACTTCCGAATACAAGTGGATGGTCAAGAAATGGCGTCCATCCGCAAGTGGCCCTCTACAAAGCCGAATTGTTGCTCGGTTATGACTTCAAGTTATTTACATGTTCTCGCTGGTGATTGTTGATACCTCGGCCGGTTTGACCGGTGCATACACAGCCAAAGGAAAAGCGGTACTTTGTAGATTAAGCCACATTTGCAGGGCACAAACTGCATGAGGTCGGTCCCTGCTCGCGTCCAGGTGGTTGCAAAGGCTACCGAGTTGGGTGGAAGAAGCGAAAACAACCCTTACACAGCATTGCCTGGTGCAGCGTTCTTTATTGTGTGTGAAAGTGTGCACGTATGGGATTAAGAAGCCCTGCATTTCACCTTCCCTACTTGATCGCCTTAACAATAATGACAGGCTTTTAAAAAGTTTTGTTCAAATTAGAGACATTCTTGCTCTATCGCACTACAAGGCATATCAAAACAAATTTTGTAAGAAAGTTACAGTGGCTAAGACGCAATATTACGAGACATCTTCCAATACAGCAGCGGCCACAGCCACGTTCACTGCAGGCAACTGGTCACTATTTCTAATCCTGGTGTAATAATGGGAACCAAGTTTTCTTTAGCACGCAAAAACGACGAACACAAATGCACAATGGCGCCTTGTGCGCTTGCCTATCACTTCTTTATGTATAAATAATGCGCTCTCAGTCACAGAACGTTAGTTGGAACTTTTGCGTGTGTGCCTGTCTTATCACTTTTGTGTCCGTCGTTTCTGCGCGCTAAACGTTTGTTCATAAAATAACGACTAGCTCAATCTCTCACATTGTTAGTTCAAACACCCCATAAAATTACCTTCAATAAAAAAAAATTGTTGGTTCCTCACTGGAAAATACCTCCGCCCTCTTTCTCCGTGTTGATACCAAGTGCGATTCCCATTTGTAGGAATTGAAGTTTAGTAACGGAAACAGAGAAAGGGAGCAAGAATTCAGGATCGTCAGTCAGCCTCTAGAATCTGTAAAGGAGTACGTTTATCTAGGTCAATTACTCACAGGGGACCCTGATCACGAGAAAGAAGTTTGCAGAAGAATAAAATTGGGTTGGAGTGCATACGGCAGGCATTACCAAATCCTGACTGGGAGCTTACCACTGTCGTTGAAAAGAAAAGTGTACAATCATTGCATTCTACCGGTGCTAACATATGGGGCAGAAACTTGGAGGTTAACAAAGAAGCTCGAGAACAAGTTAAGGACCGCACAAAGAGCGATGGAACGAATAATCTTAGGACTAACGTTAAGAGACAGGAAGAGAGCGGTGTGGATCAGAGAACAAACAGGGATAGCCGATATTCTAGTTGACATTAGGCGGAAGAAATGGAGCTGGGCAGGCCATGTAATGCGTAGGATGGATAACCGGTAGACCATTAGGGTTACAGAATGGATACCAAGAGAAGGGAAGCGCAGTCGAGGTCGGCAGAAAACCAGATGGGATGATGAAGTTATTAAATTTGCAGGCGCAAGTTGGAATACGCTAGCGCAAGAAAGGAGTAATTGGTGATCGCAGGAAGAGGCCTTCGTCCTGCAGTGGACATAAAATATAGACTGATGATGATGATGATGATGATGATGATGATGATGATGATGATGATGATGAACGGAAACAGCCCTGGTAAGGTTTCCCATTCTTTTGTTCATAATCAGGGAGTGGGAGCTGCATTTTGTAGTCTTAAAATTAGCACGACTTGTGATGCAGACATTCCGCTCACACATGCGAGTCACTATTTTAACCTTTGTCTTCATTCACCCCTACGAAAATGGAAGTCGTAAATGTCATGCTGATCATTATAAAGCACGGCAAGAACAAAGCTCCTAATTGTTATTCCATATCCTTACTTGATTGTGTGCTAACCGGATAAATAAAATAAACTTTAACAACTGTAAGAATACGAGTATTGTCGCTCAGTCTACCAATCTAACGCCCCGTTTCTGTGCACACTTCGAAATGTCACCCTAACTATATATACCGTGAGTGGTTATAAGTATCTATTAATCTATATTACCAATAACATCTCATTTCAACACATAATCAACATTGCTAATCATACACTTGGTTAATACAATGTAATAATTGCCCTGCCTCTCGATCTCCGAACCCTGGTACTTTACAAAACGCTCCTTAGACATGAGCTTGAATATACGCCCTCTACGTTGACAGGTGTACTTATTTATCCTTTTTGCGGGAACTGCAGTTCATCCCCTAACAGCTTGAAGTTATCACTCAGCGCAAGACGGCGCCTCATGATTTGTAACTTACGCGAATGTCGTCATTGCTTCTATCTGTTGTGCATGTTGTTGCGTATGTTATCGCCAAACTTTGTTTAATCACATTCTGTCAGCGACACGAATTGTGTAGTACTTTCGAGAAGGCACGCGGGCACCAGCGATGGAACGTTCTGTGGAACTTTACACTGGAACGTTAGAAGAGTCATGTATAAAAGCCGACACGCTTGGTCGGCAGATCTGATTTAGACGATCGTCGACTGGTCGCTGTCGTTGTGCTTTGATTGTCGCTTACTTTTGTGGCACAGATTCGCCACATAAAAAGCTAGTTTCGTTTCCACCGTTTTGCTACTGTGTTCTTCCATAACTATAACGCAAAAATATGGTCTCCTCATTCAGTACTGCTTTCTTATGACATCGAATCCGTCCAAAACCGCTATGCAAAATTCATTGTTGCCAACTACGCCAGAACTATCAGTGCCATTGCCTATTATATGTTCCCTTGATCTACCTCACTAAGCACGTTGAAAAAAAGTTGCCCCACAGTGCCTCTTCCATAAAGCCTACTCCTCAAGTAAAGACTGAAATAATTTTACGACCCTTCATAAATCTCTTTCCGCATTGATCTCCACCTAAAGGGCCAAGTGCCAAGTTGTCGCACCTACGAGTAGTCAAATTCATTTGTTCCATAACAGTGGATTGTCCGGCGAGCTGGTAATACATGGTATAACGTTGTAGAATGCCACCAAACGTAAAGGCACCAAGAGAAAGGTAGAAACTTTTGGGTGAACTGCGCGAAGACGGGACAAGAAGGAAACAAACACGACGCAGACTATGATTTATTTGAAAATATACAGAGCATATATACTGACGCGAATGCGCGCGTGGTTAGTCTAAAGAAATGTGGGGTTTTACGTGCCAAAACTACCATCTGATTATGAGGCACGCCGAAGTGGGCGACAGCGGATTAATTTGGACTACCTGGGGTTCTTTGACGCGCACTTAAATTTAAGTACATGGGTGTTTTCTGCATTTCGCTCCCGTCGAAAGGCGGACGCCGTGGCTGGGATCGATCCCGTGACCTCGTGCTTAGGAGTTAAACACCATAAGCTCTAAGCGACCACGTGGTTAGTCGAGCAATGAGGCTCTATCTGTTATCCCAGGTAGTCAAGCTCCTTATCAGTCAGATCGATTGATGGGATGCTGACACATTTGTCTCTTTGGTGGATTGTGTGTGCCTGGAATATTTCGCGCGTGAGGCGATTCTTGTATGTATTCAACTTTGTTCTGCGCGCAAATACTGGTTTGCAACCGCTGCACGTCGACACGTGCAAAGCCAGATTGCTTCCTTGGCCAGCTCTGAGCGAGCATGAATGCTTTCCGAGGCGGTCGTTAACACGGACAGACGGGACGTTGTGTTAATGAATAATGTCATTTCTTTGGTATGCTTTTTTTTCTCGTTACCTCTCCGTTCGCTGGCATTCCTCTACGCTATTTGTGCTCATGAACTGCTTCTCACTGGAACAAGTTCCTCGCATCCACCGCCAGCAATTTTCACCACGCTTCGTTAAAAGCGCTATTGCTAAAATTATAAATTTAATTGTATCGCATTGTTATCCACGTGTCACCACTTCTCTTTTTAACGCCGAGAAGGCCTTGAGAGTAAATGAATAAATAAATAAATACATTTCTAAAATGCCGCCTACTCCAGGACTGCCACTAACGTCAAGATGCCAAACAGTATACAAAATGCTTGTGAATCCCAAATTTGGATATGCGTTCTGGAAATTGATTCCAAGTGGATACGCCTTGCAAACTCGCCGGCTACAATTCGTAAATAAGCAATATTCAAAACATCATTAGTGGCTTTTTGTTAATTAGTTGAATATGTGTTTCGTTTTGTCGTGCAAGTAATGTCGCAGGTCAATCACTAGAATTATGTTATCTGCAACAGGCTATTTTTAAAAATTCGATAGAATAGAATAACCCAGGTAGAATAGCATACTGACTAGAATAACCCAGATCGAATACATAGAATATAATAGATATAATATATAGAATAGACAGAATAGAATAACCCAGGTAGAATAGCATACCGACTAGAACAACCCAGGTCAAGGACTATTATGTTATCTGCAGCAGGCTATATTAAAAAATTCGATAAACTTAAGAATTATCACTAGTATTTGTTAGGAGGTCTCTTGACATTGGTACAGTGTCTGTTGAACAGGAAATTTCCGACTATAAAAAGCTCTATGAGACATATGACATCAAGGCTCGCAATGTATCTCCCCAAAAAGTAGCCTCTGTGAAATATTTCTCTCCTGCTACGGATGAAAGTACACTAGACTACCTGGACCTGACACCTAGTAGCTTTGAAGGCGCTTCAGCGTCTGCATTGTGGGAGAAACTGAAGTAATTAACCATGTGATGTCTGAAGACCCTTATTTCAAACAAAACAAAGTGGACACCAAAACGCAATCCTTGAATTACGAGAGAAATTTTGCAGCTCAAAAGAAAAGTGGTAAGGTCGAAACACTCATGTGCTTGCAAGACAATCGTCAGTACGCTGCAGTGTAAACTAAATGAAAAAGTAGCGTTCTCTAAAAAAGCGCTATTTAGGTACACGTTGCGCAATTGCATGCGCAGTGACCAACAGACCTTTTAAACATCCTTATGCGAAAAGAAAAATCAATGCGACATATACTGCACCGTAGCTCAGTCATAGAAAATCAACGTGACATTTCTGAGCCTTTTAATCCCAACTTTAAACGTGTCTTTTCTAACCCACCCGGTCTTTTAAGGTATGAGGCCAAGTGCTGGGGAAAAAAGTTTAAAAAAGGATAAACAATACAAATTATTGGTCTACATCATAAAGCACACTTTCTTAGGCCCATGTGAGCGTTTTAAAGTTTGCATTATTTTTTCAATATTTTTTATTATTTGAAAAATTTGATTAAATGTAGGTCTCACGCCAACAGTCATAACTCTAATTTAACTCGATAAAAAAACACAATTTTTGGCAGTGATATAGGAGAGGCTTTGATCTGTGCAATGAACCAAAATTATTCAGATCAGATCAATTATCGAAGCATAGTGATGAAATAACCAAAAACATGTGTGCTTCCAATGGGTGCGCCTTGGTGTAAACGGCCTCCATATCAAAACTTGGGGCACGATTTTACTTGCTGAGGTTCATTGCACGCCCAATAACGTGAGAAAGAATTGTGCCAAGTTTCACAAAAAAATCTTTATTAGGGAAAAAGTTATGAATGTTTGCGTTTGAAGAAATCGTAAAAAGATGAGTTCTGAGAAAAACAACAAAAAGATTGCAAAGCATAGCGCTTACATAAGATGATCAGGAGAGCTAAAATCCCCTATATTTGTAGCCAGTTTTGTCTTGGGTCTTGCCCTTGTCTGTTTTTGCTCGTGTTGCACCTCGGCTTCCTTTTTTTTTCTAGCCTGCTTTTCAGTATTACAGGTATTTGCTGTACGTCTCGAGGTCCGTCGCCTGGTACTGATTGCCAACAAACTTTAATTTTGGGCGTCTTTGCGCTCTAAACTTCCCCATTCTGTGGCTCCCAGTAAGAAAAAGTAAGCGACAGAGAGTAAACACATCCGTCACACGATCCGGTTCTCCTTTAGCGCACGTGCAGCCTCCATAACGTAAACAACACGTGCAAAAGATTGCACGTCCACCTGGTGAGGTGTTTATTATTTTAATTGATAAATAAAATGTTGAAAATGCTATTATGGCATTGCTACACTTTTTACGTGATACGATTCTTAAATAACCAGCAAATAACTGCAAACCAGGGCATTTTTTCTGTTCCACAAAAAACTGGCACTTTCAGTTTCGGTTTCGTAGACGCCGGGTGGGTTTACATTTTTTTATGTATCTTTTGAAAGAAACTGCATAGGAAGATACTTTTTTCAGCAAAATGATGTAGAATAAATTCCTCATCTAACAAAGCAGAAAACAAAAAATTGACATTTGGAAAAAAAATTACAATTTTCACTTGGCCTCACAGTAAGTCAAAGTAGAAGGTCGCATCATGAAGAGATTGATATAATCAGGCGTGTTGTTTGTGTTACTGAACTATAGAACGACGGCTACAGCTGGCTCAACGTCCTTTCGTTGAGGTGCTGAAATGCTCTCTATATTACTAGCAATAATTTTTCACACATTACTTGCTTCTACTGTTATTCCTTCTGACTGGCGCTCTGCACGTCCAATACCAGTGCAAAAAAGGTGATGGTGATGACTAATTACCACACAATATCGCTCATATCATCGTCCAGCACAATTCCAGAACACGTTATAGCTGATTATAACACTTAGCTCCTTACTGAAAATGACATTATTTCTTATCTCAGCATGGCTGCCTGAAAGGTTTCTCGACTGCCACGCAG
Source organism: Dermacentor silvarum (assembly GCF_013339745.2). Taxonomy (NCBI): domain Eukaryota; kingdom Metazoa; phylum Arthropoda; class Arachnida; order Ixodida; family Ixodidae; genus Dermacentor; species Dermacentor silvarum. The sequence continues at coordinate 8,543,758 of NC_051164.1, read as the reverse complement.
CAACCCCAGTGAATCATAATATTACCTGTGTTCTTGGTAAGTCAGGCCAGGTTGACATCGCTTTAGATTTTTATAGAGCGTTTAACTCAGTTCATCATTCGAAATTCAGTCATGAACTGCACATAATTGGTCTGCGTGTTTTAATGATTAATTGTATTGCTTTTTTGCCTAACAAATCGCGTTCTTGCTCCCGTTACTGCTCTTGCTGTTACTTCTGGGGTGCCTCAAGGTACGGGGTCCGTTGTTGACGTCATCAATGCGCCTGTTCAGAAGCGATTGTTTCCTGACGATTATGTTTTATTTAACGAAATTAACAGCCGTGAGGATCAAGTGCTCCTTGACTCTAATCGTATTAAAATTTCTTCGTAGTGAACCGAATGAGATATGAAACTTAATGCTGAGAAATCTCTTTATGAGAATAACGAGAAAAATACGCAGTCTGTTCTTTGCTTACAGTTTTCCATCGCAACTGCTTTTTGACGTCATTGAATACAAATTACTGATGAGGGCATTAGTAATCACGATTACTAACGCCCTCAGTTGGAAGGCACACATTGATCGCATCTACGCATCGTGATTCCTAAAGCTTCGTTTTCTTAGGCGTAAAATAAAACTGCCGAAAATAAGTTACACAGCTATTATAAGACAAGGACTTCAGTACGCATGCACCGACTCCGACCCCTATACAGTAAGCGTAACACAGAGGAACAAATTCAAGGCAAGTTTCACACTTTCCAGGTATCGTATAATTCAATCTTAAATAACCTAATGAAAAAAACACGATACATGAACATTACAACTGTGACAAAAAATCCGAGTAAAACTTCTTTTTTAATCAAATATAACAAATTGTCCTTTCACGCCGAAATATATCTAACACCACTGAGAGCGCGACCAACAAGACATGGTCATGTAGAATCATTGACTCCTTTCAACACCGAAAACTGATTAGTTTAGATATTCATTCTCCCCTCGCACCATCTCTGAATTGAACAGTTTACCTCTGACAACATTACACAGCACTGACTCTGTTGCGCAAATTAAAGCTTAACTTGTTGCTGTTAAAAGGTTCTTGTATCGAGCCACGATATTTGCTTATTTGTTATTACACAGAGGGTTAGTAAAAACTCAATATTTGTTAGCGCATTTATGTTTTACAACTAGCACTAATTTGTGAGTGGTGCACTAGTTTGCGAGTGATGCAACTAGCACTAGTTTGTGAGTGGTGGCGCTGGCTAACACTCCCAGAGTTAGTGCTAGTTGTAAAACATAAATACCCCAGAAAGTGGATGGGAAAACGGCTTTTTACTTAACCGAAGTTTCGTGGTTTTTTAACCACGAAAGTGACTTTTCGGACTGACCATCATTCACCCAGCAATTTCGCCAGATATTCGGCATGTCGTCTGGACGCTCTGAAATAGCGAAACAGAGGCTGGCAACGCGCATACAAGAACAGGACGAGTCCTATACATCCTACATTGAGGACGTCCTCGCTCTCTGCCGCCGCGAACAGGGTGACATGGCGGAAGCTGACTGCGTTCGCCACATACTGAAGGGCATCAACACAGTCGGCTTTAATGCTCTCGTCATGCAGAGCCCAAACTGCGTTGGTGATATTATCACAGCATGCCAACGTCTAGACACGCTCCAGTCTTTTTCGCCTGCCACGCGCCTCTTGCGACACTCGTCTTAACGGTGATGCTGAGTTGCGAGCCCTGATACGCACTCTCATCAGCGAGGAACTTCACGGACATCTTTCGGGACCTTCTGGACTGCATGACATCATCAAGGACGAACTGGCGTCGATGACAAACGCCCAAATGGATAAGTCTACTGGACCATGTCGTTCGCCAAGTTATGTCGAGATTGCCTCCCGGCCTCCTTCGGCCGTTCAGTCTCCACCTGCCGAAGCTTACCGCAACCCCCTAGCTTCGCTGGCAGCCAATAAGGCTTTCCTGCACAGCCGTACTACTCTCCGTGGCGGTCGTCGCGCCCGGTTTGTTTCTACTGCGGTATTCGCGGCCACATTTCTCGCTACTGCCGTCGGCGTCAGCAGGATGAAAGGCGTATCTATGCTACCTTTGAGCGAGACAGCGCACCTAGGTTTGACAACTACGTTCCCGGGCGTCACCCAGGTGAAAGGCGAGGCTACGCCACCCTTGAGCGAGACAGCACACCAGAGTTAGATTCCTACGTTTCAGGACCGTACACAACCTCTTCTGGTCTCTCTCCTTCACCTTCCCAGGACATGGCTCGAGCATCCTGCTCGCCCCGGCGTCGCTCTCCTTCACCTTACCGCCGTTCCTCATCGTCCTTGTGTGCTGCTTCCTGTGTTGTGGACAACCGTTCGGAAAACTAGAGGCTGCAGTTTTTGGAGGAGAATCTGCATCGTGTCGGACTATTCCAATTCCTCCTGCTTGCCCCGCCAATTTGCTCTCTGTTTGTGTGGAAGGTGTTTCTGTCGACACCCTTGCAGATACTGGAGCCCCTATTTCTGTTATACATCGTGAACTGTGTTTTCGTCTGCGAAAAGTGCAAGCGCCGTATGTTGGTCCGGTCCTATGTGGTGCCAATGACGTTCCCATCTTTCCTACCGGACAGTGCACATCTCGCGTTCTGATAGACGGTATTCGTCATCATGTGCAACTTGCGGTGCTTTCGACGTGCGCTCGTCAGATGATATTAGGATGGGACTTCCTGTCCGCTGCTTCTGCACTAATTTCGTGCGGCGACCCAAGGATTCACATCAGCGACACCGAGACTTATCCCGTTTTCGATTCCCCGTGTCCCAACCTCATTGCAGCAGCGGATTTCATTATTCCACCAGACGAAGAATGTATTCTTACCGTTGAGTCAACAGACATTGTCGACAGAGACGCAGTGGTTGTACCTTCTCAGCGCTGCATCTATCGAGGACTCGCGATCGCTTCTTACTTGGTCCGGTTCTCGAGTGGATATGCCAGCCTCACAGCCTTTAATACGTCTCCTGAGCCACTACTACTGCCGAAAGGATCTACTGTCGCCAAGCTCGCCGACGCTGTGCCGGTATGTGTCATCAGTATTTCGCCTGCCAAATCTTCCGCGCATTGTACGCCCGCAGCAGGCCACACTAGTGCTATTAAGACCACCTTGAGTGCAGATCTCAATCCGGCCCTGACCAATGCACTCCTCACCATTTTAATGAAGCATGAAGCTTGTTTTGACGTTTCTTCGCGAGGTCTGGGTCAGACCACTGTAACTACTCATCGAATTGAAACAGACGACTCTCGCATCATTCGCCGTCGCCCGTACCGTGTGTCACCTTCGGAGCGAAAAGTCTGGACTGCGCGAAAAGTTGGGTACTGCGCTTGCAGGAATATGACTTCAATGTCACGTATAGGTCCGGCAAACAACATCAACATGGCGACGCTTTGTCGCGCTGCCCGCTGTCCCCAAACGCCCATGCTTCACCTTCGGTCTGCACGTCACCATCTAGCCACACGTCTCAGCACACGCCCAGTCGCCCGGGACAGTCGGTTGCCTCAGTTGATTCTCTTTCGTCTACTGACCTCGTCTCACTCCAACGTACTAACCCATACTGCCGTACGCTGATCGACCGACTTACTGGCTTGGCACGACCCCCCAACAGTCGCTAAAGACGACAACTTTCACGTTTTAAGCTTCACGGTGGAGCGTTGTTTCGATCAATCTAGCATCCTGCCGGTAACCGATAGCCCGCTCACTTCGACTCCAAGTATTAAGCCCCAACCAGACGTACGCGTTGGAAAGCGTCCACACGCGTCGCATCGCGCCTGGGCGTGTACAGCGTCAGGCGCGGAGACTGCGTCGCGAGTGGCCGCGTTGCGGCGTGGACACCTACCATTGCTAGGATTTTTACTCCCGTGCCGGAAGCTGCCACCGCTCGACATCAATTCAGAAACGCTCAACACAGAAAACACTCGACACAGAAACACAGAAAACGCTCGACATCCCTTCCAGCCGGTCCTCTGCAGCCTCTACCATGCCCGTCCACCCCCTTCGAAATTGTGGGTATAGACTTGTACGGACCCCTCCCACTCACGCCCGCTGGTCACCGCTGGAATCGTTACCGCAGTGGATCATCTAACGCGCTACGCTTCGCTCTGGCACTGCCTCCGAAGTCGCCGAGTTTTTCATGCACGGTATCGTTTTGCGCCACGGCGCACCTCGTGTTCTTCTGAGTGACCATGGCAAGACGTTCCTATCACATGTCCTTCGTGAAGTCCTCCAGGTCTCGGACACCACCCATAAGACCACATCAGCGTACCATCCGCAAACAAATGGTCTTACAGAGCGTTTTCATCGAACTTTGTCCGACATGATGTCAATGTATGTTCGAACCGATCACACCAACTGGGACGCCATTGTACCTTTCGTGACGTTTGCGTATAATACTGCTGTCCAAAGTACAACCAATTACAGTCCCTTCTTGTGTACGGTCGTGCGCCGTCTTTCGTCTTGGACATTAAACTCCTTTCAGCACCTGCTGCTCCATCCGCGTTTCTTCCTCAAGAATTTGCTGCTCGCATCGCCCGCTGCCGTGAAATTGCCCGCGCCAACACCGTTACCAATCAGGACAAAAGGAAAAGTCGCTATGATGGGACGCGTCGCGTTGCTTCGTTCCGCCCAGGCGACGAAGTTCTTTTGTGGACACCTGTTCACGCACCGGGGCTCTGTGAAAAATTTCTACACAGATATGCCCCTACACCGTTTTGCAAAGAACTTCGGCCGTTAATTACCTGGTCACTCCGGTCAGCTCAGCTACTGACCGCCGCCGCCGCACTACGGAAATCGTTCACGTATCTGCACCTGAAACCCTACATTCGCCGTACCTACCCTTTCTAGCTGGCGGTATTGCGGACCGCTTTCCTGAAGGGGGGGAAGTTAGTGTGAGCGCATTTTGGGCATATCGTCGTCGTCATCTGTGCAAACGACTCATCATCTTGTGTGAGCGCTATTTATGCATATCGTCATCGTCATCTGTACATACGACTCATCATCATTTTTTGTCTCGTGCGGTGGTTCGTCTCTGCTTCGGGCGGCTGCTCGAAAAAAAAAAGGCATCGCATCGGTCTACGTCTCACAATATATATATATATATATATATATATATATATATATATATATATATATTGTTAGTAGGTATGAGGGAGTACCGTTTATTTTGCCAAGCTATGTCTCGAAAACTTCCTTCCAAAATTTGCAAAATGTCTGAGCGTCGGAATTGTTTGGTTTCTTGGGACATGTTTCAACATCCGCGAAAGATGAAATGGTTGAAGAAGCTTCCAAAACAGTGAACAGCCCTGAATTACAAATTAACATTGAAAAAGCATGACGATGATGAAATGAACTTTTATTTCCGAAACAGTGTTCCCGAGCGTTCGAGCTCGGGGTCACCTTAGGTGGGAGGGTCCCTCATTCCAGGAATCCTCTGGCCACGATCGCCTCCCGCGCTCTGGCCACAAGTCGTCGGTGGTCGTCCAAGTCTTATGGCTCCTTTGAAAAAGCATCAATAAAATTAAAAAGAAATTATCACGAAAGATAAGCATGAATACTACAAGACGCCGCGTCCTAATTTTCTTAAAGCGTGAGATTCTGGAGGGTTGTGACTACGTGTTGCTTCTTCCCTGTCATATTCATTATTGGTGAGAATTGTATGCACGCGAATGCACTGTTTCTTCAGGATTCATTGATCCATACTGCCACAATGACCGGAAAGGTCAGGGAGACTGAATATTCGGTGTTTCTGTGCTTCGAGTTACCCACCGCTTAGCTACTATGATGTTGCACTGCTAAGCACGAGGTGGCGGGATCAAATCCCGGCCGCGGTGGCCGCATTTTGATTGGGGCGAAATACAAAATTCCCCTTTCTCGTGCATTGAGGCACGTTAAAGATCCCCTGGTGGTCAAAATATAATCCGTAGTGCCCCACTGTGGAGTGCCTCATAATGAAATCAAGGTTTTGGCACGTGAAACCCCACAATTCAGTATTTCGAGTTGTCGAATTCACCAGCCTGCTGGTGGTAGGTGGCAGAGACGGTACGCAGTATAAATATGCGGGCCGGTCCCGAAGGCAATGCAGTCTAAAAATGTGGGTCGCTCGCATGAGCTTGTGTCTGGGTACGCGTAGATATTACGTTGGCACTGGCAGACAGCAACGCTTGTCCAGAGGGAGAGAAGCACGGCTGCCGCAGTCATACCACTGCCACAACCTACGTCATAAGATTTATAAGAAAGGAAAACCACGCACAAATTATGGAACCGAGAAACTGAGCTATCACATTCCGCATTTTTTAAACCAACACCCTTCTCTAGCTACGCTGATTGAGGAGATCGGTTCATACCGTGCTTTTAAAAGCAAGGTACATTCATATTTATTATCAATACAAACATAAACCTTGTTCACGTTTTATGTTGTCAAAAGTATTTGCTGTTGTTTTTTCTCTCACCTTGTGTCATTTGGAAGTCGTTAAAATCAATTCATTCGATGTCCTATCTTTGGTTTCACTTGTATACCTTCTGGTGCCTTAAATATGAAAATTATTGTTTACGTAAAAAAGCGTTACTGTACTGAACTGCTTCTTCTGTCCTATGACCATTTTTTTTCTGCACTGTAATAGCTATTGGCAAACTGTAAGACTGTGCATTGTGTCTTTTTGGGGGTGAATTTGGGTTCTCGGGGGGGAGGCGCCTTGTCAGGCTTTTTGCCTTTTCGCCGGTCCCCTAGGCAACTGTATATGTGTGTACATATACATATATGTATTGTTGGTTGCCTGAAATAAACTTCAACTTCAACTTCAACTTCAATACATGAAGTGTTCTGGCTATTCCAATACTCAGACAGTCATCGTAGACAAGTTCTGCTCCGAAAATTTCATCACAACTCTCTTCCTCGAACACCGTTCCTACGTGCCCTTCAGGGTTTTTTTTTTTTCATGTGACCGTTCCGTGGATGTGCACTACGGTATTCTCCGCTTCCTTCTTTTGTTAACCATCTTCATATTGGTACGAGCTGCCCCGCTACATCCCTGAAATGACTTCATAGAGCTTCGCCTAATGGCTACGCAAAGAGTACATGCATGACCACATTGTCTACCACTGTGTGTCTAAACACAGCCCCTTTTGTATTGGAAACAAGGCAGACGGAAGGAGATTAAAAGTGAAGTGAAAAAGCTCCGAAAGTTCTTGCATGGCTGGACTGCACTACGTGGCATCCAATGAGGCCGTTGTTTTTGTCCCACCTTCCAATGTGAAAAGTTATGCAAAATTGTTAGGCGCAGGGCCACAGAGTTGGCAGACAATTGAGGCAATGCGTGCTTTTTCACAGTTTCTTAGGCGACACGGGCCTGGACTCACGCTTGTGATAATCATTTATGAAATGTGTCCTTTCACCTAGTTCCTCCCATTATCATCCCCCATTGTGACCCTCTTTCTTCCCCTCTTTCCCTTCCCTTACGTAGAGTAGCAGGCCAGATGCTCCGTATTCCGGCCGACCTCTCTACATTTTCACATCAATAAATTACTTCTTCTTCTATGCAAAATTTCTATTTCTGACATCAGCAGCGCTATATCGTAAAATGATTCCAAACTGTTTTGATTCGAAACTCCTGACGTTAAATTGATGTAACCACCGACGCAAGCATCGTGCCGTGACCATCAGCGTTATCTGAACTAAAGTCCCTAGATTTCCTGGTCTTTTTTAAGTAGCGACATATACTCAGTTGGCCGCCATTATCTTCCTAGATAGCATGCGACCGCCAACAGCCGCTGCTATCTACGTGCGAGCAGCAGCGTGCAAATGATTGCGGAGGAACAGCGTTAGAAAGAACATGGCTGCCATGATGAGCGCCGCCCAATGAGATTCGCCGGCGGTGCTTCAAAGCTTGTCGCTACTTAAATAAAGCAAAAAAAAAATATCTAGGGGCTTTAGTCTGAACAACCCAATCGGACACTCTCCTCGTTTATAGGAGGTCACCTTTGTTCGCTTTCAAAACCAATAACATTGTCTACACTTAGCGGTTTTTCTTATCTAATTGGCTGACAAGAGGCGAGGAGCACGCTCTAGTGGAGAGGGCTTGGATGAGGCCGAGCCAGCACAGTGAAAATAAACCGCAAGAAGTGGGTGGTGCCGGCTTCTCCGTTTGGTCCGCTTCGCCTTACTTAGCTTGCGGTGGCTGGTCGAAAATCGCGGCGGCGTGCCACGGAAGGATAAGAATGCCTCTAAAACGGATCCTCAGCAAGGAAGAGTTGGCAGAGCGATGTCGTATGCATGCTGAAAGAGCTCGATAACATTTTAGTGCCACGCAAAAAAAATTTATCATACGCAAATAAAGACATGCTCACCGGCAGGTGCGAGTAGCAAGGGCCTGAGCGATCGGCGGGCAGCCATCTTCTATTCCTTTCGGAACGGGGCAGTCTGTGGCTATTCAGAAAAAAATCAGTTTTGTTCGCCATATTAATGCATTTTTTTTTCGAGTACACGTCGCTTTAACGTGGTGAGTTCTCGCGGTTTTGTGAGGTCGCGTGACAGACAGGCGAAGTGGGCGTAGCCAGAAAACATTGGACCAATAGCAGAGGGCTAATGGTGAAAAGGCATCAAATCAGGAATGATTATTTTTCTTTTGTGCGGTTTAATCATGCATAATCAGTGTGTACACGTTATATCAGATGGGGAGCTATCGCGGTTTTCGTGACGTCGTGTGACAGACAGGCAAAGTTGGGAGTGGCCCGAAAATGTTTTGACCAATCGTGGAGGCTGATTGCAGAAATTGGAATCCACAGTTTGGAATCATTTTACGTTATAGCGCCCCAGGTCGGAAATTGGCCTGTTCTGCTTGTCTCATTGAAAAAGTACTTTCAACGTAGTCACTAAGAACACGCTTCGGCTGAACATTACTCCTCTGTTATCGCGAAAAAAATTGCTAGCTCGGCCGTAATCGAGAGCAGATGTATGCATGAAATGGCCATCATATGGCGTCTTTTGCTGGCTGTAGTGACACCGCCTTCAACCGCTTTTCTTCTTTGATCCAACAGTGCAGCTCGCTCAGCGTATGTCGGAAAATTTACAGCGTAAGCTCTTATGGGCTCATTCCAATAGCCGTTTCTGGTCGCGATGATGCCGCCACCGCCGCCCCGTAGCGCTATCGCGGGAAATGCGAAAAAATGTACCCGCTCCCCGCCGGGATCGAACCCAGGCCCGCTGCGTGAGAGTCGGATACTTTACCACTGAGCCCCGCAAGCGCTTGCTGTCAGGCAGAAGAATATTCCCTTTATACGCGCCCTGCGCCTCTGCGCACCTAGGCAGGCGCGCAGGCGCAGACGACCCGAACCTACGACAGTATGGTGGAGTCATCTAGTTAACGTGCCTGCAACCGCCGCGTGCGACGAGATGCGATTCATACGCGATGCGATTCAGACCAGGTGCGCAATCAACGCTATCCTGATGTTAGATGTGCGCCACGTATTCTGGGTACCTCTTCGGTACACGTTATGGCGTCTCCTCGCAAGGTACGATCCGCTGCTCAAGACGCGAATCGTAGAGCTACATGCGCGGCTACAACCAGGCATCATCGGGATCAGCAGACTGCGGTGCAGAGAGCATTACAACCGCAGCTTGCCGTCGCCGGGGGGACAGTTCAGATAATTCTCGTCAAAATCGAGGCGAAGACACTTTGCCGCGAAGACCTTGTTGTGCGTGGTGCCGAAATTGGAGCTACTCTTTTGCCGCTCAACCAGCTTACGCTGAGACTGTGCTGCGTGTGCCGCGCAGGCCTGTAGCTTCTTTTTTCTTCCTGTTGCTTCGAAGAGGTCGCCTTCAAATGTGCGGCCAACTCACGGACTGCTGGCGTTGAAAAGAGCACATGCGATCCTGTCTCCGCGCCAAAAGATGACTATTAAATGTATGGTGCGCTGTATCCGCCTTTTGAACGTCGCTATTGGAAACGACAAATAAAACTTCAGTGAACTCGAAGTTAAAGCTTGAATGATATTGTGAACAAAAATAAGGAACAAATTCAAAGCAATATTTTTTGTCACTTGTTTGGGCAGTAACTAGCATATGTAATGTGGTCCTGTACAAAGAGTTGGGGCCAGAGACCGCATTTACTGAAGTTTTGCCTGGTGGCCCGGTTGTAGTGCCCAGATGATCTCGTTTTGTTGCCCGGATAACGGCTCTGGCTTTTGGCTGTAGGTCACTTGAAGGTCGCCGACAAAGGGCGCTAAGAGTATTTCATGATTAAAATGCCATAGTGTTCCCAGCAAGAGAAACATGAGCATGAAAATACGATACATTCACGAAGCACCGTATTAAGCATTGGTATCAACGTCTTCGTCTACTGGCAGACGCGCCTTGGCTGAAGGAGTGACGACATATGAGTTACATGATTACCGCGAAAATCCCGTGCGGCTGGTGTCCAAGCGATCATTGCATTCATTCTCCGGGTGGCATCGTCTCCTCATTGCACAAGAGGAGGCGTGCTTTGGGAATAGGGAGAGCGAAAGTTGCCAAGTAAGTGCGCTGTTATTTTTCATTTTTCCGCTGGAGGAAAACCAAGCTCTTAACGACAAATGACCACTTGTAATACAAGTAAATGCGCATGAGGGATGCGTAAGTATTTTCTCATGAATATTTAATGCTCACATATGCATATTAAGCATTAGCGTCTATATTTTTCGTAAGGTTTATGTGCTCACTCTCAGAGCCGCGTACACTCCTGGAATTTAAGTCAGGGCTCGGGGTAATGCTGGAGTCGGACTAGCTTTGCCTCTGACCATACGAACAAACTGTTTGCATACCACGCGAAAGCAGATCGAACGCGTCTCTAAGCAGATTTCCAAGTAAAAATGTTGGCCAAGTCACCGATCGAAGTTATCGGCTAAGAGGTGGCCGCTCGCAATGCAGCCTTTTCGGTCATAGAAAAAGATCTGAGCGAGAACAGTGTTTGCAAGAGGCGAGTGACAAGGGGAGCAGCCGACTCCGAACTTTTGTTGACTCAAGCAAGATCTGACCGGTCCCAATGTGTGTACACCGAGAGCGGCGCACAGCGTAATCAAGTAGCCCGGAATCTCAGAAGCCCGTTTCTTCCTATTTTATTTATAAATCTCTCAAAACATCCGCTCACACGCTTCCCCTTTCGTGAGGTATATTTCCGTACTCTCGAATGACGACACGTTTGCTCTGTCGGTTTCATCAGGTTGCATTTGGCTGCCCCGCCCGTCGTGCGAACACTCAGTAAGCGCTAGCCAAACAGAAGGCCGCACTGTCCCCTTCCCGGCCGTTAAACAGAACGGCTCCCTTCAACTGCTGTGTAGCCCTCCCTCATAACCCTGTCTAGCTGCGCGCGTGGGACCGACAGTTCTTTTTGCACTCAGTCTACGCTCTCTGCTGCTGCATTAGACTGGGATGCAATTTGCGAAGTATATAAATATGCATCACGCCGGTGCAAACAGTGACAGCTCGTGCACGTGTGGAGACGCCCTAGAAAACCCCTTCTCTCACAACCCCCTTGCACACAGAGACTCCTCAGGGCACTGTGCGTCCAAACGAACGCCCTTCCACACTCAACGCAAAGCCTTAAAGTGTTGCTTACAGGAAGCCATGGCCGTCTGCTAAAAGCTGTTTTCGGTGCTTGGTCTATAAGCCGACGCGACTTCTTATCTTCGAGTGCGTTAGCTTCGGCTGCATTTCGCTCGAGGTTCTAGCCCATTCGGCACGTGCTGTTTGACAGCATTCAAATATCATAGCACTTACAACTTTGTAAATTACATTTCCGGATATTACAACTTCTTTTATTAGATGGTTTATTAGCACAGAAATGATAAGTGACAAAAAGCACATCTTTGCCATAATTCACGTCTGTTTTTCGGCATCAGAAGTACAGAAAACAAGGGGAAAATATCCTGATTTAATATTTAGCAAAAACCTGCGGACTTTATGGATTAGGTTTTCCTGACTGGAATCTTGTTAACGAGGTGACATGGTGACTTTCGCCCGAGGGCGCGGGATCGAATTCCGGCCACGGCGGCCACATTTGGTGAGGGCGAAACGCAAGAATGCCCGTGTACCGTGCATTGTGTACGCGTTAAGGAGCCCTAAGTGTCCAAATTAATCCGGAGTGGCCCACTGCAGCGTGCCTCATAATTATATTGTGGTTTTATTACGTAAAATTCCAGAATCGTTAAACTTATTAACGGGTATCATCATTCTGTTTTTCGAAAACAGCAGCGATACCAATTTTCGAAATGTATAGTGCACCTTATAAGATTATAATTGAAGAAATGTTTCCGTTAAAAATTACGCGTCTACTTCGATGAACATCCGATACATTTACAGCTGATTACGCTCACTACGTGGTGACAACATATCCCATGCATGAAAGCGGCGTGTATTTTAATACTCCTGAAAATCAACTTGTTACCCTGTTTGGTTGACGGGCAGTAAGTGTGGCCGAAGCTGTTCTTAAATTTACCTTACTCGGTGTATTTGAGAGTATCACGTCTGTATTAATGTACTGATTTGTCTGGAACACTAGTAGTGCGTATGCATTAGTGAATAATCGGACATTTTAATTGAATTAGTATTGGAATAAGTCATATTGGACTTGGAAGTCAATGAGACTCTATACGCATGCATAATCACTACCAACTGTAACGCAAAATTTTATTGCAAAAGATCGGTTCGCGAAGTCGCAAAGCCGTTTGAAGCTAGACGGAGGACACTTCGGCAATTCCACGAACAAACCCGTGCTGACAGTGTTTGCAGCACCCGTAGCTCAAATGTTCCCTCTAGTAATTCTTGCGGGGAGCTCTATGCGACAAAGAATCCACACATGCACATGTAGCGCCATGTGTGTTATGTGTCGCTTTTTTTACTCTGTGTGATATGCGCTACGCCTAAGGCCTTTCGCGTGACGTACCAGCAAAGCCTACATACAACCTTGGCCAAATCTAAGGGGTGCGAACCACCGGGTGTATACAACAGAACACAAGCAGGGAGAGTGCAAACGTGCCTGCGTGCTAAAACTCCATATTCAAGATCAGGTGCTGCCTTTTCTTGGGCATGCTGGGATAAATTTTGTGTCACCTACACTTCCGCCGATATGCGAACTTTTGAGTTGGTTGCTAGCCATGTCCCCAATCTTTTAATTCTCGTGTCGGTGTTTGAATTCGTGCCGACCGAATGAAAGCGCTTCATTGCACAGCGGCACACACCCAGTGTCCCACACCAAGGATGGTTTGAACCAAGTTCCCTTAGCATAGCAGTCCGATGCTCCGCCCCTTATACCAGGGACGACCTAGTCCCGCAAGTTGGCGGAAAGACGGTTACACACAGAAAGACACACTGCAAACTGTGTAAAGCTATCAAAGAATACTAACTGCCTTAAAACAAAATCATATGGGAGGGTACGAAGAAGCAAAGCTCGATCATCGCACCCTCCCATGTGATTGTTTATTTTCTTTCCCTACGTCCTATTACAAGTGTGAACCTTCGTAAATATGACATGCACACGCAGGTCATTATGCAACGTACAGACAGGAATTCGCGTGCCATTTACCGCCCGAGGGTACGACGTCGGCCGCCTTTTACGATCGAAGTGCTACACCGAGACGACAGTGCCGTCTGCGCCTACGTCAACCGAAAACTGCTGACTCGTGGCACGGTCGCGGACGTAGAGGAGGCGGCATGGACCCTTGGGCTGGACCGCTGGTTCGTTCGAATATTTTCCCTGCCAGGAGCAGAGGACACAGCTAGTGACGCGCAGCTAGCGTGCACGGGGAAGCAGTGGAACGCTGAGACATGCTGGTGCGCCTGTGACGCGAAGGCTACGACTCCCCTCCCCAGACGTTCTGCTACAGAGTTCAAGGCGGTCATGGCTGTCAAGCGGCGACGGTGGCGGGGGAGGCCGACGACGGCTTACAGAAATGAGGCCTCGAGAGCAGCGAGAGCCGAGACGGACGATGTAGCGGCGCCCATCACATAGTCATCCAGAGTGACGAGGTTGGGCAGGCTAACATTACCGGCAGCAGCTAGAACAATCTGCACGTACTGCATGAACAACTCACACAAGTCGTCGATGGTAGCCGCGCTCAGTCGTAGCAGCCAACGCGAGCGCCGAATAAATTGAGACGGTATTCTATAGAGAACAGCTATTGTAGACTTGCTTTTGACGTTTGTCTGTTGAACATTTCGCTGAGCAGAGAAATTTCAAAAAAAAGAACAGAGGCCCGGCAGCACCTGTCTTGTCTGTGGGACCTCTGCTCTTTTTCCTGCAGTTTTTCTGCTCAGCTCAATACTCGATACACTGTTATACAGGACTGATTGCGCTGCCGTGTGTCACTTCGTGTCAGCTTCATATCCAGTGTCCTGTTCATCACTGTGGCGTCCTACTGTACTTAGCGCAAGAAAAAATGAGCGCACACCAACTAGCCCAATTCATAGGTCTTCTAAATGTTATTTCGTGTACATCGGGCTTCAACGTTAATAACATCCCGGGTTTTCAACGGGTAGACTATTTCGTCCAAATTTTTACGCTCCCGTGTGTCACTTCGTGTCTGCTTCATATCCAGTGTCCGGTTCATCCCTGTGGCGTCCTACTGTACTTAGCGCAAGAAAAAATGAATGCACACCAACTAGCCCAATTCATAGTTCTTCTATATACAGGACTGCATGACGATAGTGATGCGTTGCAGCAGGGCAGCTCTGAGGTCGTCATATGGCGAAATGGAGAGTGGGATGGGCAAGGTGTCGTCAAGGTCGTCTTTGGCGGCTGGGCACCATATGGATACGACAGATTGTAGTTGAGCTGGAAGCGAATGGTGGCGACGACAAGGTTGCAGTTTGCATGGAGGAAACGAAGTGCTGGGCTCTGGCTCCAAACCGCTAGCACTCGAGCGTTGACAGTGGCTACTTCTGTGGGGTCAGTCAAGCCATTAAGACCCACCAACCACAAAACTTGGGGGTTTCACAGGCAAAAACTAGTCGCAGACCACTTGAAATTGCCCGAGGGCCAGAAGAGAGGCGATGGCGCTTTGGCCATCCGACATGGCCCACGAAAACGCGGAGAAAACGTAGGGTCAGCAAGCTGTGGGGCCTTGGATAGAGCACAGAAAGAGGCTCAAAGACAAATATTATGCTGGCTTCGTAAGCAGAGGCGCTAGCGAACACCAGCGCGAGCGCACGCAGCGCAAGCCTCTGCAACCACGACAATCACAATGCCTCGACCGCAGCCGCTCCGTAGCCTTTTGATGGCGGCAATTTCTTGACACTCCCATCGAGCCAACAGAGCCGATGGGTGTGGGAATTTTACTTTTTGAAATTCGGTTAATTCAGTAACGCCTATGCGCCACACGGAGGGCCTTCCTGGTTTGGTATAACTTTTTTTTTTCTAACGGACAACTCCGCCGCAGCCGACGCCGAATTTTCTGCGACACGTAGCCCTTAACGCTATCGCGTTAATACAGTATTGCGGAGGAAAGGCGGGGGAAACGCTGCTCGTGGTACCCTGACCAGCCGCAATACCTTTAAAACAAAAGGAGGAGCAGGGTGGAAAAACAGTTTTTCTAGTTGATTACAGTTCAAACACAACAACATAACATGCATAAATATTACAGGCGAGAGAAAATAAAGCAAGCTGCATAAAAATAGAAAAAAAGTAGAACCTCGCAAT
This sequence comes from Dermacentor silvarum, assembly GCF_013339745.2. Taxonomy (NCBI): domain Eukaryota; kingdom Metazoa; phylum Arthropoda; class Arachnida; order Ixodida; family Ixodidae; genus Dermacentor; species Dermacentor silvarum. Next base: position 8,528,075 of record NC_051164.1, on the reverse strand, counting down.
GCCTAACCTTAGATAATAGCATACAACTCACGAGAGAAAGCATCAAGAATATAAGGAGAACGAGACACAACGTAAATTCCATTAACAATAGGATCATATGACAACAAACATTTGCGATCCGTAGTTAGTGCGCGTAGTGGTACGTACCAATACTCTGGATGTCTGGCACTGTAGGGAGCTTCGTGTTGGTTCAAGTGCGTCATACAACTAACTAAGATTATTCTCTTTTAGGTGCGAAGCACGTTATGCAGATGTAGATGTAGAGCTTTGATGTTAGTGCCCACCCACTCTGGGGTATTGGCCAAGAACTGGGTAGTTCGATATAACAATGAGAAAGGAGATTTCTAAAATAATGCAAACATAAATTTGGGATTATATACGCATATGAGAATGAATAGGTAGAATATTAGAATAGGTAGAATAGGTATATAGGTAGATTGTTTTAAATATTCCTTTTTTCCTAGGACTGTGATAGAATGGAATAATTTGACTAATATAGAAGTTACTCAGCCTTCGTTGTCTTTATTTGCTGCTAACATCTGCTGATTAGGCCTCAAGATCAAATGTGACCTCATTCATTTCTTTTTGCCACTTTTATTTAAACCGATGTTGTTTGTATAGGCAATGTACTACGTATTGCTTTGTTTTGTTGCCTGCATTTGTACGCTGATATATTGTACTTCCACCCTGCTAAAATCCCTTTGGGGATTGCAGTATCTGTAAATATACCACATGACTTGAATAGAATAAAGGAATAAATGAAGACTAAAAAAGAAATAAACAGCTAGTCATCAAATTCGTAAAATATTTCGGAACCCTAAGCCCTGATTTTATCATCGAAATCTTTCTAACCCTGCAATGTAATCCTGGATGGCATCGAAAACCTTCCAATCGCTGTGCACAAGGGTAGAGGCCCCCAATGATAGTAAATTTTGAACATTTAATTCTAATCTAAGAAGGCGGAACGGTGTTTCTAAGGTTCTTTCTCGCAATTCAGAATATCATTGACAGACAATGAGAAAATTATCTAATGTTTCATGTTGTCCACTATAGGGACAGTTATGTGAGAGAACCAGACCAGCTCTGTGTAGGTAAAAATTTAAAAATGGAATTCTGCAGCGTAGTCTAGTGATTGCGACGTCAAGTGTTCGCGTTTCACAAAGTTTGCTATTCCAATAATGCGACAAGTGTTGATAATCTTGGGAGTTTGTTAAAGAAGAGACGTGAAATTCACGCAGCGTCATTATTCTCCGAAATGAAACCCCTATGATGAAAGCTGAAACCGGTAGGATTTGAATTACCGGGCCATTCAGGGACGCTTTCGCCAACGAATCTGCCATTTGGTTTAGAAATAGGCCCTTATGCCCTGGTACCCACACCAATCTAATCAAAGCTAAGTGAGGGGCCACTAACAATCAGAAAGCTCGCAAAACCGGGGAATTATCCAAAGCTGTGAGGGAGGAGCACAGAGATAAAGAATCCATCACGACCACTGTGGAACGTGTTGATGTATTGAGTTTACGGTGGGCTAGAAAGACAGCTAAAATTCCGCTAGATAGATAGGTACGAAGTCTGGGAGGCGAAGAGAGAAGGACCAATCAAGAATAGGAGAAAATACTCCAATTCCACACTTTTCGTCATTTTGGGAAGCGTCAGTGGCAATAACTGTCTCGACCGGAACGTGCAAAAAGTAATCATTCAAGATTGAGCTTAGCATGCGGTAAGATTACCCAAGTTAGCCCTTTGCATTTTTAGGAAAAATATCATCATACGGAATTTCAGTGGAATTGGTGTTGTAAACAACAGGACTCACCTCACGAATTTGTATGTTTATTTTATCTAGGAGAGTTTGAATAAAAATAATTTGTGGTGTGTGGAATCGCGGCCAGTACAAGCCGAAAATCAAGTCCGGCTGGGAGATAAAAGCTGTTTGTGAGCGCCTTATAGGGGATTCATATAGCCTTAAATATGAATCTACAGCTAATAATCGAAACATCGTAACAAGAGATCGCATCCTAGCTTCCAGATGTAAAACTTCATTTGCTACAAATTTAGGTAGCCCTAAACATGGTCGCAAGGCCTGCCTCTCCAGAAGAACAAGGGGGCGAAGTTTATATGCAGGAGCTCCAGAGTACAGTACACATTCACATTCCAATACCAGTCGAACATACATGCGGTATATTGTTAAAAGCGTTGCTCTTCGCATTCCTGATCGACTGTTGCTCAGCCTACGCAGCAAGCCAACCGCACGAACACCTTTTGCTGCAATATAGTCAATGTGCGCCTTCCAAGACAGTGAACCGTCATATATCACGCCAAGATACTTGACTGTCTCTACTTGTGGGATAATATTTAGATGGTAGGAGAGAGAAATATATAGGGGTCCTTTAATGAAAATGCTAGCACTGAGCATTTGTTAACGTTGAGACAGAGATGCATCGCATCAAGCCATCTTTCTATAGCAGACTAGTATGTCCGTAATACTTGATAAAGTTTTTGGATGACAATTGCCGATGAAAAAAACGCTATGTCATCAGCGTACACATAAGTATGTACATCATCATGACATGGGATGGAACTTATTAGAATATTATATAAGACTGGAGAAAGTACTGCCCCTTGTGGAACGCCTCTTGACTGCGCGTACCTAGCCGAAGAAATGCCACTTTGGAAGCTATAAAATTCTCTGTTCCTTAAAAATTCGGCAATCCATACTTGAAGGTATTTTGGAAGGTCAATGTTCTGAAGCTGATTGATCAATATCACGTGTTCAGCACTGTCATATGCTTTTGAGGTATCTAGAGTGACTAATGCCGCATACTGCCTTTGGCGCCGTGCCAACAGAATACCGCTTTCAAGGTCAATATGGGCGTGCCATATAGAGCACTGTGATCTGAAACCAATTTGTTTCGGACTCAGAATCGATCGCTCATTAAGAAAATTTACGCCACGAATATTGATAACATTTTCAATCAAATTTACGAAGTTTGAAGTTAACGCGATTGGCCTGATATTGTCTAATATATAGCCGTCACCGGGACTATTAAGCAAGGGAATGACCTTGGCAATTTTCCACTCCAATGGAACCCATGCCCTTCTGACGGAATAATTGATTATGTCTAATAAACATTCTTGTGATTCTTTATGTAAAATTTTTAGCATGGTCGAAGTGATTCCACTGGGGCCCGGAGCCGCTGATGGAAAGCTTAGTAAGACATCTGATAATTCAGCCTTCGAAATTTCCGTGAAATTTTCCTCAGATGGGGATAGCAATGGAGCTGCAACGAATCCTTTATTTCTTCTGGAGACAAAACTGCGGACTCTGCATTTATTGGTCGCGGAATCATTTTCTTGGCGCGTAGAAAGCTAAACAGTGCTCGTTTATTATTTGATTTAGAAAGAAATCAAAATGCTGAGTGTCGTACTCATTTTTAGCCTTCAACACTGTCCGTCTAAAAGTACCTGCGTAGAACTTGTAATCCAACCAGTTTTGAGGGCATTGATTATGTAACAGTTTTTTCCAAGCTGCCTTCCTTCGCCTGTAGTCACGGGAACGGTCATCATTCCACCAAGGGGAAGAATTTGTTTAACCTGATTGTATAACAAATTGAGATCTTTCCCGCGAATCGCTTAAAACAGAACAAATGCTCAGTGCTTTTGATTTGAGACTAACATCAGTCAGAGAAGCCAATGCAGATCGCAAGGACTTTTGAAATTTACTGTAGTTTATGAAAGTACACAGGCGGTTATTAGAAAGGGAGGAGGTAACTGGACGTAAAATATCAAGAATGACCGGTATGTGGTCGCTATTTGTGGCATGATCAACAGTCGACCAGGCGGCCAGGGAAATGCTTGAGCTTGCAAAAGTCAATTCTAGGGCACAAGCAGCCTGACCTCTGACGAAAGTAGGTCGTCCTGAATTTGCGCACGTACGATTATTGTCCTTGGACCAGTTCCATAAGCGATTGCCACTCCAATCTGTTTTTAATCCCCATGTAATATGGTGCGACTTAAAGTTCCCAGCTAGTAAAACATCTTTTCCGCAAGTAGTAAAGATAGTATCCAAAGGGCGCGTGTCGTGAACACCTGAGGGAAAATATGCATTGGCTATAAAAAATGGCCGACAGGCTGGAAGGCTTATGTCTAACACTAGTATTTCATACTCGGAGGACAGGAGCTTTAGAGCTATCTTTGCCTTATGGCAAATTCTGGAAGATATCAGCGTCAGTAAACCACCTCCTCTCGAAGATCGATCTAATTGGAATGAACGATAATTTTTAAAATGAAAATTTCTATCTGGTGTAAGCCAAGTTTATTGCAACAAGATTACATCAGCATTTAACTGAACGGTAAGACAATGTAAATCTGTATAAGCAGCAAATGTCGAATGACAGTTCCACTGTAATATTCTCAAGGATCCTATTTTGAAGATAGTATTGCAGAAGCAACAACCTTCACCAAAATGTTCTCCTTGAGAACTGTACTGGGTGGAGACTTTTTCGACTTGTTCTGAGGGGACATAGAAGAAGCTCGGTTCAACGGGACCGGCTGCGTTTTAGAGCCCGTGCATCCAGGTCAACGTCTATGGAGACGTGCAAGTCTAGAGTATGTTGGTCAGGATTCGAGGAAGATGCAGAGTTTTCATAGCTGTTTTCAGAGGGAAGCGCGCCAACGTTATTTACATCTCGCCTTTCTATAATAGGTGGAAGTTTAGAGGTGTCAGGAGTCATTGCTGTTGTTAACTGCAGAATATTAGCGACCTGGGTATTGACTACTTGAGATATGCATTCAGAGATGCTGACCACTAATCGCTCCATTGCGTTGGCCATTGCTTTTTCAACTGCGGCGTTAATTGCCTGCGTAATAGTCGTGTCTGTGAAAGAAGGATGGCGAGCAGCAACATTAGCATACCCTTGAGTCCTCGCTTAACAGTGGCAATAGCTTCTCTCCTAGAACACCTCCTTTTGTCAATTATTTCCAACACCTGCGTTTGTTGCACTTGAGCTGGACAGTCTGAATATTCAGCACGGTGTGATTCATCACAAAGGCAACATTTGTGATCTTGGGCCGTACAATCACTGTTAGAGTGACCCTCACCAAATGTGCATCATCGTAAACCAGATTTACACCCACCAGCACTATGACCATATCGCCAGCAATTCCGGCATTGTAGAGGACAAGATGGCAGCGCATCGACTCTAAATACTAAAGGCCACGCTTTAATTTCTGATGGACAAGAAGTGCTTGCAAAAGTCGCAATCACTGACTCAGTGGGGACTCTCTTTTTGTCCAGAACACGATTGCAGCGGTACACAGCTATCACGCCTGCCATAGAGAGCTTCTCCAAGGTCTCGGATGGACTTAGCTGCCAGTCGACTCCACGTACGATGCCCTTTGTGCGTGCAAGATATGGTGGAATATACGCACTCACCGGGACGGAAGAAAATGAGGAACACTTAAGCAGGTCCGCTACACATGCCTGGTCTGGCGACCTGCACACTATCCCACCTCGACCGAACTGCCGGACATCAGTGATGCTCTGGTAGTCACAGCATGTAGTTGGGTAGCTTTAGGGTTGTTCAATCTGATCGAGGCCCCACCCAAGGGCACCACGGGAATGCTGCTCACGCCGCTGCGGAGAAAGAGGTCTAAAGGTAGATCATCATTCTGTAGAGAAGCTGGCCAAGGGCCCTGTCCGGGAGAATTTCTGGACATCGGTGCAGTCACAAATGTATCACAATGAAGAAAATGGGCTGCTTCAACCTAACTGAAAAGAAAAGAAACAAACACAGTTATCAACAAAATTAAAGGGAACTAACCGGTACTTAAACAACTCGGCCCAGAGTGCACGCCAAGGAGAAAAGAACCGACACGATCGAACGAGCGAGCGAGCTTATCCGTTTCGGATACGCTCGCCCGCTCGTTCGATCGTGTTGGTTCTTCTAACCCGGCCCAGAGTGCAAGCCAAGGAGAGAAGAACGATCGTTCGATCGTGTCTGTTCTTCTCTCCTTGGCTTGCACTCTGGGCCGGGTTGGTTAAGTACCAACCCGGCCCAGTTATGCACTCGGGCTGCCGGCGTCTCTTGTCGTCGTCGTCGTCGTCGTCACAGTAAGCTAGCGGCACGCGCTCGGCACGAGCGCATGCCGAGCGCTCCCGCGTTCGTCGTCGTCGTCGTCTACACAGCTGTCTGCGTTGCCGCTCATCATTCCAGCGTAGAATTTCACTTCTCTTCTTTCGTCGTAATGGGGATACCGCGTTTACTGGGTTATGAGTCATTGCTTAAGGCAGTATGAGCCCATTAGTGGTGCATCACTGCAGCTTCGCACCTCCCCAGGTTTCACGTTAGTGGAGCATGCATTTCGCTCAATGGGTCATTTGACACTTACGCATCAAATTTAATTCACCGCTCAAACCGAGCCTACGACGTAACTCGTGCCAAATGTAACAACTAATAAAACTAAAACAGTAAGAAAGGAGTTCATAATGCCCAAATTTTTCTTACTCTCGCTTCACAAGCACGTTTCTACTGACACGGCACATTATAGTCTAATATACCTGCAGACTAAGGCAAGGCGACAAAGCACATGGTAAAATGACACCCTTGCAGACTAGGCAAAGAAAATCATTATGTGTAACGCATGCGCAGGAATTCCAACTCCTTCTTGGAAAGTGACAGGGACGATTTGCAAACACAAGCATCACCGAACTTTAACGCGATAGCGTTAAGGGCCCCGTGTCGCAGAAAACCTGGCGTCGGCAACCGCCGTCGGCGTGCGACGTCGACGGGTGGCGGAGAAAATCATCCCCAACCCCGCAGGCCCTCCGAATATATTTAGGAACATGTATATGCCACGCCTTCTTATATCATCATCATCATCTTATATTGACATGCGGTGTAGTGCGGGTTATTGACCCTTTTCGCGGTGATCCCGTGGGCGCTGCCATGTTTGATCACGTGGTGACGCGTCCATTGCTTGCCTCAACTGCCTCCATTGCCTCCTTGTTTACAATGGAAGTGTATGACGCTGGCGCGGCTTAGAAAACCTCTGTTTTGGGAGATATCGTAGACGGTGACTGGGTGAACGACACGAAGCTTTGATCACAGCTTCAGAGGACATGCAAAAGCGTTTTCGGAGCTGATTAACCTATGTCCAAACGGCGCAAGCAGCGTATATTGTGCTTGTTCTAAAAGCGGGGCTAAATATGTATTCCAAGCTATCCAAACATTCCGCTCATGAATTGAATCAGATTAGTGTGTTTTGCTCTTTGTACTTTATTTGGCAAATATTTTGAAGCAGCGGCTTGTCAGTTTCTGACTCAGTGAAGTTCCTCGGTGCGGCCACTATCTGATTATTTTCTGCCTAATCGCTCGCGTTTGTGCTCAGTTCCGATAGATTTTTTCTTGGCTGCGCACAAGGCTTGAAACGTAGCTGTTCTGCACATTTCAATACCTTGTAGCAAATGCGTATTATCGCGAGTAACTCGCTTACTCTTGTGGACCGTCACAAAACCTTCAGTGGAAAGCATGGTTGCGCGAACAGGAAAAGAAAGACATGGAAAGAAAAGTAGGAAACGATAGGTCAGGCGCTGAACTTCAACTGTTTTATTCTTACAGCAGAGCAAGAGGGAGTCAACAAATGCGCATGCGCGTGTCAGTGTCGTCTAAGGCGATTACAGTTGAAGTTCAGCGCCTGACCTATCGTTTCCTACTTTTCTTTCCATGTCTTTCTTTTCCTGTTCGCGCAAACATGCTTTCTTCAGATGTCAACCAACTCGCCCAGCAACAAGTTCTACTCACGAAACCTTCAGCTTCGATCATTCGTGCGTTATCGATGTAGTACCATCACTTATTGTGCATATATAGTGCGCATATATTCAAGTGTGCGCCCATTCACTTATTCTTGATACGTCGGCGATAGAGTGGGCATAAGTTTTCCTGCCATTTGGGATAGATGTGTATAGATAACGTGCGCGAAACTTACTATGACAGAAAGCGGCGCTACTCCTTTTTGTCATTGTTTAACGAGTGGTACTCACTCTTGTCGACGTTCTGGGGCTGAAGCCCTTCCTTTGAAGGTTAGCGATGCAATGCTGGCGGATGAACAAATTTGTGTATCCTCGAGGAAATCCGTACATCTGGAAGTGCCGGTAACACGTTCGGACAGTTGCAGCAGCGGTCCGCGAACTTAGGCCACACAGATTCATTCCATTCCTTAACATTCCAGTCACTATTTTTGCAGCCAACTACTGCACACGTCTTCAATCCACATCATTCAATCTAGCATTATTGGAGCACAGTGCGACAGCGAAACCTCAGTTGCTTTTCCGACAGCTGATCGCACAGAAGCAATGTAGAAGTGGTAGTGGTTTCGTATTCGTGCGCGGTCGCCTGAGGAGACGTAACAGCGCGCGGCCGTAAGCGCCATCTCGTTTGTCTAAAACAAACTGCTCCGCGAAAAGGGTCAATATTGCCACACCATTCGATCATTAATGTTGCTCATACCTTGTCTTGCATTCTTGGCAAAGCTATTCCTCGGAATTTTGAGAATGACAATCCACAAATGTTATGAAACAAAACACCCAGAGCGCATGCCTTCTATGTTAAATTTTCTCAGACTGAAATATTAAAAGTACGAGACAAAAACGGAAACCTGAAAATTATGCAACTTTTTTGGTACGGCTGTGCAATATCTCCGGGATCGCCCACGCAAGACGACGCACCTTCGTGCATAGCTGCAGTTGTCGAGAAGCGTTTGCATGCAGTCAGGGATCTTTGAATGCTATCGCGTTACACTCTTAAAAGCGAAGCTTAAGCGTCCTCCATGCTTTTTCAATGTGAGCACTTTCAATGACTAGACTAGTTAATTCGCATTTGCTTCTCGCAATAATTAATAAGTGTACCTTCGAAGCGGGGATCGCCGAATCCGCATTTGTTACTGATTCATCTTATTCCTGTACAATATCGCGCAATCATCTAACTCAGGCGAGCAGTTACAATCTTGGAAGTCTTGGCAATGTAAGGAAAGATTGGAAGGCGATCCACTGGTTAAGGCCTTTTCTGTTCCATTAGCCTCTGATTGATACACCGCCCTGTTTGCTATAGATCGAAAGGGCCACAGCTAAAGGGAACTTTATATACCACACCCGTACGACAGCCAGTAAAATTTTTGTTCTTTATGTGCTTCACTGGACAAATATCTGTTATTTTTTTGTCTTTCACTTGTCCCTTTTTCCTCTGCACGGCAGCGCACATCTTACCTGGCTTATTGGAAGCAGTAAAAACAACATTAAACCATGTCCACCTGCAACCTTCTTAAGCCTGCGCGATACTGAATGAGTGTAAGGAATAGCCACGATTCTTTTCTCGCTATTACTGCGTTCTGTAATCACGTCTGTCCACCGCGAAATCCACTTCTTTATTTAGGTCTTGAGGCTTTAGGTCTTTAGGGCTTTAGGTCCTAAGCACTGTTTTAATCCTAACATAAAACCCGTTGACGTTTTAAGCCTGCCGTGCTGCATAACCAGTTCTTTTTTCATTCATTTTTATATGCAAGCGCTAAGCAATACTTTAAAAGGGCCTTTACATTTACTGTCTTAAGTTCATAGAATAAAAATGTTGAAGGGAAATCTTATGGTTTGTTACAAATAGCGCAAACATCCCACTTTTGCAGAATGTTGAATCTGTTGATATTAGTTAGTCGCATACAAAGACAGCGATAATTTAAATGGCTTAGAAAAAGTGATTATATATTATGTACTTAATAAAACCAGGAATATTTTAAGAAAAAAGATTCCATTGACTTGTGGAAGCTTGTAAGAAATAAAAAAATACACCTGAAGATTCTGCCGAACTTACGAGCTCTATTTTAGCCTTATCCTTATTTAATCTTCCTCGAAACTAATTTCCCTGTTTTAGTGTGATATAATGCAGCTCCACAAGAAAAGTAGAAAGTTACCTATCAAGAAAGGGGTCAGGCAAGGAGACACAATCTCTCCTATGCTTTTCACTGCATGCTTAGAAGAAGTATTCAAGCTCTTAGACTGGGAAGGCTTAGGAGTGAGGATCAACGGCGCATATCTCAGCATCCTTAGGTTTGCAGAGGACATTGTCCTATTCAGAAACAATGCATGGAGACGAATTACAGCAAATGATTGAGGACCTTAATCGAGAAAGTGTAAGAATTGGGTTGAAGATGAATATGCAGAAGACAAAGATAATGCTTATAGCCTAGCAAGGGAACAAGAATTCCGGATCGCCAGTCAGCCGCTAGTGTCTGTAAAGGAGTAAGTTTATCTAGGTAAATTACTCACAGGGGACCCTGATCATGAGAAAGAAATTTAGAGAAGTATAAAATTGGGTTGGAGTGCATACGGCAGGCATTGCCAAATCCTGACTGGGAGCTTACCACTGTCCTTGAAAAGACAAGTGTACAATCATTGCATTACTGGTGCTAACATATGGGGCAGAAACTTGGAGGTTAACAAAGAAGCTCGAGAACAAGTTGAGGACCGCACAAAGAGCGATGGAACGAAAAATGTTAGGACTAGCGTTAAGAGGCAGGAAGAGAGCGGTGTGGATCAGAGAACAAACGGGGATAGCCGATATCCTAGTTGACATTAAGCGGAAGAAATGGAGCTGAGCAGGCCATGTAATGCGTAGGATGGATAACCTGTGGACCATTAGGGTTACAAAATGGATACCAAGAGAAGGGAAGCGCAGTCAAGGTCGGCAGAAAACCAGATGGGACGATGAAGTTAGGAAATTTGCAGGCGCAAATTGGAATACGCTAGCGCAAGACAGGGGTAATTGAAGATAGCAGGGAGAGCCCTTCGTCCTGCAGTGGACATAAAATATAGGCTGATGATGATGATGATGACGAAATAATAGTCAGACAATCATCAACTGACCATGTATGCAGTTTATTCAAAACGGTATTAGCTTTTGTAATCAATTTGACAGAGCGAATAAATGAAGACAATTATGTAGTGTCGTCGGCATAGACAACATAGCACGTATCACCATCAATGTGTGCATGATCGATAGCAAAAATAGTAAAAGGTAGGGTCCCTAAAATCTGCCGTGGCGTAAACCTACATTGATCGTAGGAACTCCATCATCATCATCATCACCATCATCATCATCATCATCATCAGTGTGATGAAAAATAATCAATATTATTATTATTACTATTATTATTACATATTTGTACGAACTGCTGTATTTGACTTAAATATAACCTAGTCAAATGCAATGCCGCGTATACCTTAGTAGTTTAGCTTACTAAGCAAGAGATTCTTCATAAAATCTAATATTCTTCAGAAATCTACAATGCTTTCAATGTTAGTAAGCGTTGCGCGAAATTGTTTAGATGCAGTTCTTTTTGTTTCGCGCATAAGTATCGTAAGGTCCTGGTGATTCCGTACAAACATCAAGTCGGTCATTGACTTTAAAAAACGTGGGAAGCTAGCACTAGTGGTGCAAGGCTGGAGTAAACAGCGGAGCTGCTGATTGACCTAGCTTCTTCCAGGTTTTACTAGGCTTGGCTAAGTTTTGCTAGGACATGCTTAGTGCGGCTAGGCACGGTATTCCGAATCAGCTCGCCCAGGGGGGTGAATCCTTCCTATACCTTCCATTGGTTCTCCTATAGTCGACGCTCAGTCGAGCGCTAGCGCCAAGGCGCACTTCAGTTAGGCCCTAGCGCATGGATGATGGTACTACGGTGGCGAAAACAAGAAAAAAAAAAAAAACGAAAAGTGGCGCGATTTCTTTTACCCTCACCCTTTCACTATAACACTTTTCTTTCTTCCTTTTTTGATGATGATATTGTTCCGCTCGTTTCTCCTTTCCCTCTTAACTTTCCTCTCCCATGCCTCGCTTCACCCTCCCCTCATGCGTCGCGCAATGCGCATTTTTATTTCTTTAGCTGTCCGCCGGCGCGCTTTTTTTTTTTTTTTTTTTTTTTTTTTTTTTGTCGCGAGCGTTATCAAACCCACCGCCGGACCGAAGGGCGCGCTCCGCGCTCCTCTCCTGTCCGGCCTTCGTCCATTCGTGCTGCGTGCTTGTGCGCAGTGGATTCTTTTTGCGTTTTCATGAACGCAGTCGCGTTCATTATTACAATCAAGCAAGCATGTGCCCAAATTGTATTAAAACATAATTCCACTTACAACACAACAGTTCTTTGGACTCACTTTATTGTGTTCGTTTGCGAAAACCATAATTGTAGCAGACAGTGCAACACACTATAGGATGCAACAAAACGCAGATGGTGTTTCATGTACGCACATGTAACAAACATTTATTGTAATTGCTCTAATGGCCAATGCGCAGAATAGCTTCTGACGGCCTGCTTCTCGCTCGATCCACAAAATCCACCTCCGTGAAGTGCGCCGAGCATATTCTGCGGTTGTTGACCTTGTCTCTGGGCAAACCCATTAGGTCCATCCTTCCAGCGTAGGTTAAAAACGCTTCCATCCTGAAGACCCCGCAGGGGCGTCTGCGTCAGCAGGCGTTTGGCGAGTTGCGCCACCACTTACCCGAGCACACGAGGTTTGGAACCTCCCGCGTCTAACCGTGCGCGGATTAGCGGTGTTCGGGGAAAAGGGGATCCCGGGGGTTGAGCCAATGCCGGGTGTTTGGACCTTTACGGCCCCTCTGCGGAGGCAACACACCCCTTTAGCCTCGGCTTCACGTAGACGGAACCCCCGGACTGACCCACCCGGGGGAAATCGGTAGTTGCCTTTTCCTGTCTCTCTCTCCAATCTTCGTCTTTCTCTCTCGCCTTTTCATCTTTCCTGTTGTCTACTCTCTTCTATATTACTTCCGACCTTCTTGGCAGCGAGGGTTAACCCTGTGTGAGTAGCCTACCTAGGTTATTTCATATTCGGTTATAGTGGTGACGTACAGCTGGCGTCCGCAGGACTTGTTTTTATAAGACCTGTGGCGTCCCCTTGTTGGGCTCCACGGTGGGCGGCTGGCGTTACTACCGAAAACTGAAAATTTTCTATGGATAGCTCCTTTCCCAAGCACTCTGATCGCCATCAGAAACGAGGGCGCACCTAAGAAATATTAAATTTTTTTGGTCGCAACAATGAGAATTTCCCCCGCTATCAGGTGAGAAACCAGGAAAGACAACGAGAATGATCTCGCCCTTCCTCGTTTCTAAAAGTCTAACTCAGACAATTGGCCGAGGCTATAAGGCAACCAGACTTGCGAGTGGCGACCTTCCCTTGGAACTACATGACAAAAAGCAATATGAAAAACTTTGTAATCTAGTGTCTCTCGGGGACATACCAGTTTCAGTGACCCCACACCGCACCATGAACACCATCCGCGGTGTGATTTCCGATGATAATCTCATGGAGTTGACTGAGACTGAACTTCTAGAAGAATGGAAAGAACAAAATGTGATCAACATAAAACGAATCAGAATGAGGCGTGATGGTAAAGAAATTGACACTAAGCACCTAATACTCACATTCGGTTCCAGTGTGCTGCCAGAAACCATCGAGTATGGTTACATTAAAATCCGAGTAAGGCCGTACATCCCCAACCCTCTCCGTTGCTTCAAATGCCAAAGATTTGGCCACAGTTCACAGAACTGCCGAGGTCGTCAGACTTGTGCAAAATGCAGTGCGAACGAACATCTCTCTGAATCATGTGAAAACTCTCTCCACTGTGTGAACTGTGATGGGGAGCACGCCGCATACTCGCGGTCGTGCCCCACCTGGAAAAGAGAAAAAGAAATAGTATCAATCAAAGTAAAGGAGAACATATCATTCAAGGAGGCACGTAGGCGGGTATCATACCTGCCCAAGAACACCTTTGCCGATGTGGCGCGTCAGGCGGCAGCGACACAACGGTTTCCGGCGGCTGCCCGGCTCACACGCGGTGAGCTGCCAGCGACGCCATCCGCCACCTCGGCGGCTACAGCTAGCGCTGCTCCGCCACCTCAGAACAAGGGGCCATCGACCTCCGGGCTGGTGGCCTCAGGGATCTCGTCCATCTAGACGAGGCCCGCACGTAAAACAAACCGCTTGCAAGTGCGCGTGACCAGCGCCTCGCAAGAGGCCATGGACACAACAACCAGCCAGACGGCGCCACCAGCACCTAAGGAGCGCCGTGAATCTCGCGATCGCACCAAACAAGAAAAAGCCCGCATCACAGGGCCGGACAAGGGCTCAGTGAAGTAACTACTCTCTCTTAAACACACAGCACAAAAAACATTCCCACGATGAATACACAAATAATACAGTGGAACGGCAGAGGACTCCTTCACAACCTCGATGACGTTAAAGACATCCTACACAGCTTTAACCCTAAGGTGCTGTGTGTTCACGAAACGCACCTGAAATGTACACACACAAATTTTCTCAGACAATATGCTATTTTTCGCAAAGACCGCGATGACACTGTTGTGTCATCCGGTGGTGTGGCTATCATAGTAGACAGAGGTGTTGCCTGCCGGGAATTAAAACTTCGTAAGCCCCTAGAGGCAGTTGCTGCCCGAGGGGTGTTGTTTGACAAGCTAATCACTATTAGTTCAATATACATCCCTCCCAGCTATTTACTTAATAAAACAGAATTTCAAAATTACATAGACGAATTTCCGGCTCCATACATAGTTGTCGGAGATTTAAATGCACATAACACCTTGTGGGGAGACTCTCGTTGCGATGCGAGAGGTCGCCTGATTGAAAACTTTCTGTTTTCCTCACGAGCATGTATACTAAATAAGAAAGAGCCAACGTACTACAGCGTGGCGCATAATACATACTCCTCCATAGATGGAGGAGTATGTATTAATTACACTAATTCCGTACCAGGAGTGGTCCGTTATCAAAAACCCTTTTGGGAGCGACCACTTCCCAGTCATGTTAAACTTAACAAAACAAGATGTATGCACACCACACATTCCCCGATGGAAGGTTGACTCGGCTAACTGGGAACTTTTCCAAGAAATAACATTTTTAAGCCGGGATAACATTGCCTCTTTTAACATAGACGATGCTGTGGCGTATATAACAGGTTTTATCATTGACGCTGCTGAAAGGTGCATACAACAATCTAACGGACTGGCTAATAAGCGTCGCCTGCCTTGGTGGAACGAGGAATGCCAAAAAGCACGTAAAAAGCAAAACAAAGCCTGGGGATGGCTTCGCAACTCCCCAACAGCTGAAAACCTGATAAATTTCAAACAAGCAAAGTCGCAGGGCAGAAGAACACGTCGACGTGCAAAGAGAGAGAGTTGGGAAAGGTACATTTCCAGTATTAATTCTTACACGGACGAGACCAAAGTCTGGAATAGGGTAAATAAACTAATAGGCCGGGAGTCACATCCCCTACCATTAGTAAGTAGCCAAGGTGATCGCCTGGAAGACCAGGCGGATTGTCTAGGTGAACACTTTGAATATGTATCTAGTGAATCGCACTATACAGAAACTTTCTTGAAGTTCAAAGAACGCGAAGAGCGGCAGCCCCTTAACCGCAAAGGTTCTTCAAGTGAGGCTTACAATCGACCATTTAGCTTAGCCGAACTTAAAGCATCTCTCACATGTTGCAACAAGTCGGCGCCGGGTGGCGATCGTATTATGTATGAAATGGTTAGATACCTACACCCTGAAACATTGAAAACACTCTTGTCTCTTTTTAATGCCATGTGGGCGGCTGGGTGTATCCCGTCCTCATGGAAAGAAGCCATAGTCATCCCGATTCTTAAACAAGGCAAAGACCCGTCCTTAGCCAGGAGCTACAGGCTAATAGCTCTAACAAGCTGCCTGTGCAAGCTGTTATATGAGAAAATGGTAAACCGGCGCTTAATCTGTTTCCTAGAAAATAACAAAATACTAGACCCCTTCCAGTGCGGCTTCCGAGAAGGTAGGTCGACAATAGACCACCTTGTTCGCATCGAGGCAAACATCCGAGATGCATTTATTCATAAACAGTTTTTACTTTCTGTATTTCTAGATTTAGAGAAAGCCTACGACACGACATGGCGCTTCGGGATTCCGCGAGATCTTTCTGCGATGGGGGTCCGCGGAAATATGTTAAACACAGTCGAAAGCTACCTGTCTCACCGCACGTTTCGTGTAAGAGTAGGCAATGTTTTATCTAGAAGATTCACCCAGGAGGCTGGCGTGCCGCAAGAGGGTGTACTTAGTTGCACACTCTTCATTGTAAAAATGAACTCCTTGTATAAAGTCATTCCACGCAGCATGTTTTATTCTGTGTATGTTGATGATGTACAGATAGGTTACAAATCATGTAACATCGCTATTTGTGAATGACAGGCGCAGCTTGGATTAAACAAATTGTCTAAATGGGCGGATGTAAATGGGTTTAAGATAAACGCACAGAAAAGTACATGCATTCTATTCTCAAACAAAAGAGGCGTGACACCGGTGCCAAATCTCACGATCAATCGAGAGGAACTATCCATGAGCAGTGAGCACAAATTCCTGGGCATAATTCTGGACTCGAAGCTTACTTTCATCCCCCATCTTAAATATCTGAAGACAAAATGTCTGAAGACTATGAACCTTTTAAAAATTCTCTCGCACACAACATGGGGTAGTGATCGAAAATGCCTCCTAAACTTGTACAACAGTCTCGTCCGCTCGCGCCTTGATTACAGAGCTATAATTAACAATTCCGCAACACCAAGTGCATTAAAAATACTAGACCCCGTTCACCATCTGGGCATCCGCCTCGCGACCGGTGCTTTCCGAAAAAGTGCGATCCAGAGCCTCTATGTAGAGTCGAACCAGTGGTCACTCCATCTGCAGCGTTCATATAGCAGTTTCACATATTTTCTGACAGTACAAGCAAACAATGAACATCCTTCTTATTCCACCATAAACGACATGACCGCTGCTGCACTCTTCTATAACCCACCTGCAGCGAGGAAACCGTTCTCTTTACGTGTAAGGAATCTTGGTGAGCAAATGGGTGCTCCAGTGCTTGATCATCGTCCTATGGCTCCTGCGAAACTGTTATCGCCGTGGCAGTGGCATATCATAGAATGTGACACATCGTTTGTAGCTGTCACGAAAGACGCTCCAGAGGCACACATTAAAATGCATTTCCTAGAGCTTCAATCCAAGTACTCGTGTACAGAGTTTTACACAGACGCTTCTAGGTCACATGCCGGGGTTTCTTATGCAGCCGTCGGCCCATCTTTCTCGGAATCCGGTGTACTCCACCTGGAAACAAGCATCTTTACGGCTGAGGCCTATGCAATATTGTCGGCTGTGAATCATATAACGAAAAGAAAACTTTAAAAAGCAGTTATATTTACAGACTCTCTAAGCGTTGTGAAAGCCCTGATGTCACTCTGCAAACACAAAAATCCTGTACTCATTGAGCTCTATTCCACTCTATGCAGAGCGTATATGTCAAACCAGCATGTCATTATATGCTGGGTGCCGGGCCATAGAGGCATCGAGGGCAATGTTCTTGCCGACCAAATGGCCACGTCAATAACACCGCACACTTTAAACCCTACAGCTACTGTGCCTGTAACAGATTTGAAACCTTTCTTGCGAAAGAAACTGCGAAGCCACTGGCAACGCTTGTGGGACGCTGAAACAGATAATAAGCTTCACCTGATTAAACCACAGTTAGGTTTCTGGCCCCCCGTAACGAAAACACGACGAACTGACGTCCTATTCTGTCGTCTCAGAATCGGACACACCTACGGCACCCACAGTTTTTTGCTGACTGGTGATGAGCCACCAAACTGTGGTAGATGTGGAGAGAGGCTGACCGTCCTCCACGTCCTGCTGGAGTGTCGGGAATCCGAAAGAGAGAGAGAAAGAAACATTTTCCTCTAGCATACAGCCATTGTGTTCCTCTCCATCCTGCTATGTTTCTTGGTGAAGAGCCGCTTTTTAGCACTAATGCTGTCCTAGGCTTCCTGAACGATGTGGTCCTGCATGTTAATAGTCCAATCATTTCGTAGCGCATCCTCTCTCTAGAGGATGCTGCTGTGATAGTAGTTCAGCATATATAGCACATGCCTCCAGGCCCTTGCACTTCAAGGGCTCTGTTAAGGCAGAAGTGCTTTTTGAGAACTTTCGCCTCTGACATATTTTAGTATACTATCATTCTTTCACAATGCATCTCTCGTGTCGATAGCACACTTCACTACTTATTGTCATATTCTTATTACCTATAGATTTTACACACTTTACAGTGACTATTTTAGGCCCCTTTACAGCCATGCCACATCTGTTTTATCCACACCTTATGATTCACTATTCACACCACTGACAAGCCATTATCACCGCATTGGCGCTCTTTGGCCACATCTAGCCCTTGCGCCAATAAACTCTAACAATCATCATCATCCATCCTGACGAACAGTGAAGATCATAAATTATAACATCGCAGTTGGAACATACAAAACTGAGCTCGTTTCGCGTCGCGGCAGAGTACTAGTTGTGATAAGTCAAACCTTAATTCTCAGAAACGCATTTTTAAACGATGGCGACCAATTAGCTACAAATAAGTACAAAGCACACACCTACACACGCGTTCCTCGCGATACGACAGGTGGTACTATATTTATCAGAAGCTTTATGTTCGTTGCTTGTGGCATAACGATTTACTGCAACGTTGTGTTTTCAAATCAGCTAGCTCCTGCCTCACCACCGGACAGCCATGTACGACTGCGCACAATTACTATCACAAATAAAAACCGGGAAGTAAACTGCACAGTGCTTACCTGTTGTCTTTAGGGATGCGGTAGAATTTCACGTCGCATGGCTCAGTTTGTCTTGATGTGTTCGCACACCATTGAACCACACACGAACAGCGACAGCTGCGAGACATTGCGGGGAAAAGCCTACAAACGTGCAACGGTAGGGTACCACACGGACCACACTGCTAGCGCGGAAGGCGAAAACCGCAAAAGTGACCGCATAATGCCAGAAAAAAAATTGCTGCCGTTTTGGCCGTTATCAACACGGCCGACGACGAGCGCGGGCTGCGCAAGCCGCGCCGCCGATAGTTGAAGGCGAGAGAGAAACGACAAAGTTGAGAGAGGCGAAAGAAGAATGAAAACCAAGGGGCTCGATTTTATTAGTGACGCTATTGGGCTAAAAAGGATGTTCCACATCCACCCACCATGGTTCTGAGTGGCGCTGGCTAACACTCCTAGGGCTAGATCTAGAGATCTAGTAAACATAAATACCCAAGTTAGTGGACGAATTGATGGCCGTCGCTGTAGCACAATTGGTAGTGCAACGCACGCGTAATGCGGAGGTTGCGGGTTCGGCTCCCGCCGGTGACAAGTTAACTTTTCGTCCACTTTCATTTCCATTTTCTTCATTATTTTCTACATTCCAATTTCAACTACACTTAATTTCCCCGATGCTTTCCTCGGCTTCGTCGTCTGTTGGTCTTATGTGGTTATGACTAAAGTTGAGAGAGAGTTGACAAGAAAAAAGATGTCACAGTTTCGCCCTAAGGGCGAAGCAATGAATGCGATAGCAACACAGCAATGTCATACGAAGTAAGGTGAGCGGCTTTGGTAGCAATATGAATTGTAGTAAACATGAGCTGATTAAGTAAGCAGGTGTGCTGCGGCGTAAGTAGACCGACATGAAGAGAGACTCGATGACCACGAGAAGGCGCGTGTGAAACGGTGGTGTTGATGAGAAGCGCTTCCCGGGGGCAGCGCGTGCGAAGGGACACACTTGTAGCGCTGCACTGCCGACCCGGGCAGCATTGCATGTGTAGCGTGCGTTGGAAAATGTGGCCCGACTATTACTAACTGATTGAACAAGCGTGGTGTGAGCGCGCACAAACAAACATGAATAGATCACACTGAATGACTGCAGACAACGACTGTCAAAACGCTGGCAGCAAGCGCATACGCCGCAGCAGCGGACGAAGGTACGTGCGGTCTATCGCTTCAACGGAAACTGAGCGGCGAATGCACGGCGCATAAAGGTCAGAGTCGTGTGGAGATAAGCGACGGTGCGAGCGAGCGACGAGCGCGGTTGTTGGCAGAGTAGAAGTGCGCCCCCCCCCCCCCCCCCCGCTCCCTCCGGGGCTGGCTTCCCGCTGCCTTGCTTGCGCGTGGGAGATTGAGTGCGTTCGCTCTCCGTAATAGCGCGCGTCCCCGCACGCTTCCGCTCGGGCATACGGCGCGCGGCGAAGATTTTATCTATAGGGAACCTCACGGCGACGGCGACGCCGACGGCAGAAATCCGGTTGAAGTGTCCATATAATTGCTATCGCAATAAAAGGAAAAGCGACTTTGGTTTCGCATCCATCTCATGAATGGCGCTGCAAATCGCGTGGAGGAAAAAACCAGCGGAGTTTCCGAAGCCTGGCTCGCCGCCGACGCGCTTCAAGATAAGCAGCTTCTTCGGGTGTCCAGATCTTCTTTGGTCGTCCCATGTCAAGGCTACATGTACTCGCCACAGAGTCAACGAGAGTTACGCCGCCGTCGCAACGGCTCCGAACTTTATCACCTCGGTGACGTCACGGTGAAGCCGCGCCTCCGCACTTGCCGGGGCGTGGCTGGTCGAAACTTGCCGAGCCGCCGCGAGAGGCGCCGGCTGCTGTCACGGACTAAAGTCCCTTGATTCACGGACACCACGCGCGTTCTGCGCAAATGCGGCGAAACGGGTTCTGCACATTGCCTCGTTGGTGCTGCTACAATTTATCTCTCACTCTCATTTTCTCTCTCCCGAGCACAGCGCGCGCCGCGCGCATGCTCTCCTTCCCTCTCCTGAACGTCTCATGTCAGGGCAACATGTGCACGGCACGGAGACGAGGCGAAGCACAAGCCGCTCCGCGAGGTAGTTGCTATGCAACGCGCTGTGACGTCGTCGTTCAGCGAGGTTTTTTTGTACACGCTTCACGGACTTACAGTCGGCCTAAACAGCTCCGCCGTTAAAAATCGGTGAGCGGGTTGGTGTACGTGTAGTCTTTTGTGCCCCACACAAGCTTCGTTCACTATCAAGGAGAAGCATCCCAATGATCCCAATGAAATGCGCAGTGTTAAGTGAAGTACTGTAATTGATGTGCGCAGGGGGTCGTGTACATAACCCCTTAGACATGCTACGTGCATGTAACGTGGGCCCGACTAGCAGGTGCTTGAACGATCCTCTTCGAGAGCATGCCAACAATGTTAGCAAAGGAAAGGAAGGTTTTTAGCGCTCCATTGCAGCGCATGCGGATGCACCCCGGTTTTCGAGCAAACAAAAGTAATTTTTACGTATATAGACGACCGCACGCGCATCATTGTCGAATCAGCAAGCAGTGCAGGTGGGGGATCCCCACGCATAAGTCAGTCATCCCTGGCCTTATGGCAAAGCGGGTTGCGTCGGAGGCTCCAAACTTCACGCGCGAGCGGCCAACTGAAAATTACATTCATATCTTGGATTTGAAGCTCCCGTTAATGAACACGCATGTATGTTGGGAATACCAGCCAAGGTTGAAGAAGCAGTTGATGTAAAACAGTGCCCACTCCAAATAGGTAAAAAGAGGAGTTGCAATTACGTGTCTAAAGGAAGCACTACACAAATCTTGCGTTCACAAAGTAGACAGCAACTTTAACAACCAGGTTACAAGGCTGAGCCAAGCAGGTTTCCCGTATTGTTTAGTTTCTAGCATCTGCGATAAGCTTCTTCAGAAGATCAAACATCTAAGGGATGGAAATAACAAAGAAAAACCTGGTGATAGGAGGAGGGTACACGTGATACCATACTGGCACCGGGTGTCCCACAACCTCAAGAAGGTTGCGCAAAGGTACAGTGTTAATCTTGTCTTTAGTGCGCCATGTAAATTGGCCAAGATATGTCAATTGGTGACAAAGCATAATCAGTCAAATCAGAAGATATGCCTGTTGGTGACAAAGCAAAATCAGACCAATGCTCTAAGAAACCTACAGCGCAATCGACGCGTTGCACTAAAAATGTCGTCTATGAAATCCTCTTAAGCTGCAAGCACGTATACGTATATTGGGAAAACGGGGCGTTGTTGCAAAGAAAGGGCGCGAGAGCACAACTGGGCCGTAAACACGGTGGTGGTAAGTGGTTCTTGAGGGAAAGGGAAAGGTTGGCGCTATCTTCTGCAGCCCTTGAGGGAGCACGGCTCAGCGCCAAATAAACACGGTGTAAGAATAAGGAGAGGTGCTGACACTCTCTCCCCAACGCGCGCGAAAGCGCCGCTCGCTCGCGTCCAGATTATGTTCGGCTTGGTTGCAGCTGGTTCGGCCAAGGTCGATCCACATAGGTCGCGAAGCTTCGGGCGAAAAGCGGTTCAGAACCAATTGTCACCGACATCAGCAAGGGTGGTTATGGGAGCAGCGATTGAAGCGCGACTATGTTTGGGGGGAATAAACACTGGGAAAGAAAAATAGCGTTTTTAAATTAAAGCGAGACGCAGTTAGATTAATTCAACGAAAATAAAATTCCTAATTCATTTTATATATGCATGGCGAGAAAAGATACAACTGTATTTTACTAGATCATTATCAATATATACGTTTTTTCAGGGCCCACCGTGAGAGCGCCCATCGATAGCGGTGGGCGTTGACGCCGCTATCACTTGCAATGCCATGCAACTCTTGGAGTGCGTGGAAAGGCGCGCTCGTAAAGTTAACCTGTTACAATACGCCCCCCTCACATGTGTTGTGTTGCATGTCGACGTTTGTCTGAATTAGGTGACGCGGGTAGTTTTATTGTTTCTTAACCTGTGCAGTTGCGACCATCAGATACTTGGTTACTTTAGTTGTTTTCGCGCAACAGCGCTGGCCGACAGGCTTGGCGTCCGACGAAAGGACGAGCACTCAACGCAATCTACACCCAAAGTGTTCGTCGGCCTCCCAAGAAAGTATGTTCTGTGCAGCGATGCGATTTCGACACCCGTACGACTGATCTTTTCCGGCATCGCTTTTCGCGCTGAAAACTCGGAATGCCCATGAAGTCGAATGGCGGGGCATTTGAATATACAGCTCTAATGGCAGGCCTCCGAAAACAAATTTCGCGCCAATGAGAACAAAATGACGTCACTTCTGTTTTTGACGGATATGACGTCAAATTATTTTTTCTTCCGCCGGAAGTGTTCCCTCCTCACACAGATGGCGCTAAGCCCCATGAACCGCCGGTAAGCAACCATGTTCTGAACGTATGGGCTTCTATGGAAGCTTCGCTACCAGGTATATCTACCTTGGTTCGGCGCCGTCGTAGAGGGCGCTGCGGTATGCGGTCCCAGGCTCGGCGGCAAGGCGCGTGCTGCCGCTGCTTCGTCTTCCTGCTTGCATGTGCGGTTGCGCTGTTTTGAAGGCACGATTTTTGTTCGCGTTCGTTTCATGAGCTTGTGCTTGGATATTGTCGCCACGGGCCCTCGACGAAGGTGGCAGCGGCCTTCTGAGGGGCGTTTGGAATGGCTAGAAAGTGCTTCGTTCCGAACTGCAATTCTGGATACCTGACTTGGCGGAGCGTGTGCCTTTATTCAAAGCGCCGTCCGACAGCGGTCGTCTAGAGCAGTGGCACCGTGCAAATCTGAGGGCAGACCGAACTCTAACGCCCACCGACCATGACTGCACCAGGCATTTTTCAGAGGATACGATATCAATGGCATATTGCGCGGAGCGCTCGATAAAAGGATTCCCGCCTTATTTCCAAACTGTCCAAAGAACCTCACACGGTAAAATAAACCTGGAAAGCCGCTGCGGAAGAGAGAACCTTCTGTGTGCCACAGTAGGTTGTGCAAATTTTGCTGCATGTACAAGATATATACTGGGTGGTTTACTATCATGCACCAAGATTTGAAAATATGTAAATGTCACGTAGCTGGACAGAACCAAGGTAATGTTGTTTGCCGTCGCTTGGAGATGCTCAGATTATTTTTTTCCCGCTTAATTACTTAATTATTTTCATAATTGATTGATCAACTTTTTTAATGCTATAATTGGATAAAAAGTGTGAACGAGAGAATTGTACAGCAGCATGGAAAACTCCCAATATACCTTTACGTTGCTCAATACGTGATTCATAATAGTGTTTTCCGAGCGTGAACGAAACCCGCGAATACAGCAATATTGCCGCGCGACTGGCCGCTCGAGGCACTTTGCGTGTATTCGTGAGCTTCTTTCATGCTCGGAAAAACACTTTCATGTAGCGCGTATTGAGCAATAGAAAGCTGTATCGGGAGTCTTTCATGTTGCTCTACAATTTTCTAATTGACACTTTTAATCTAATTATAATAATTAAGAAGTTGATCAATCTATAAGGCTAATCTAATTAGGCGGAATGTAAAAAATAACTGAGTATCTCCAAGGGACGGCAACAACATTACTATGGTTCTGTCCAGCTACGTGAAATTTGCATATTTTGAAATATTTGTGCACCCTGTAAAATACTGCTGTTTTCTGTGCAGATGTATGCCTGATTTTCAAATTTGTTCCATCCTGGCTACTGAATTTTCTTTTACAATGCGCGTGCGGTGTATATTGCACGCTTGCATGTTTTTATACAACATTTTCAATTGTGGGAGTGTATGAGACCGCAAGCTTCTGGGATGGTTATCACCTATTAAAATTATTGAGCTGCTTCATGCACAAGTTTTTTCATATTGTGTCTATGTAAAACAAAAAAAAAGGTCTGGGGGATTATTATGTGGTGGGTGTAAGTGTATTTGTGAACAGGCTGTAGCATGCATTGTCAAACACGCTTACATTGACACATTCTCATATGTAATTTAATAAAAAAGAAAGTCGCTTCTTTTTTTAGATCTTGCAAGAGCCACTCAGTCCTCAATGGACGAAAGTCCAATGAATAATATACATGGTCTATGTTAAGTGGGATTGGAATAAAAAAGGCATTTGCTCAGGTTTTCATCAGTAAACTGTAGTAGTGATGCTCTAATTCAAGATAGACGCCTGCCTTCGTCCCGCCTAATAAATTCCCATTTCAAAGAGTTTTTACATAGCTGGATGGGCATTCTCATCTTAAATTCTACAGCCACGAACAGCCACTTTGCTCTAGTGCGTTGCACATCGCAAGCTTGCGCCGTTTCATTTCTTAATTTATATCGCGGCCACATTGAATTCGCGCAACGATGATTGAACGGTTTTCTGAGTGTGAATGGAAGCAGCGATAAGCATGAAATACATTTTCTGGTGCAGTCACTATTTTCTTCTGATCGAGGAGTAGGACGTGGGCTAACACTTTCATTTTTTTTTATGCTTGGATGAACAGCTAGACCGGACGAAACAAATTGTGCCCGCGAGGGTAACTTCAGTGGGCTTTGAGTGCTGCCCGATTGATCCGTGTTCACGTCATCCACGCCCTGCACAAGGAACTTTCATGTTAGCGGAGCCTGGTACACTTATCACTTTAATGTGAAATAACGATTTTTTTTTCGCGCTTTGAGATTTACTCACTCCAGTATGAATGAAAATTTAGCGGAGGCGGAGGAATAACAAGCCGCCGGCACCGCTAAGCTGGGACCGCTGGCCGCGGCGCCATCTATCTGCTCGCAGCAGAGCTATTCGGTGCGCCCGCGCGCGGCCGAACATAATCTGGACGCTCGCTCGCGCGCAGTGTCAACACCTAAATATTCTTCCACCGTGGCCGTAAATAACAATGCGGGAGGTCATTTGGCTGTTCATTGCAAACGTCACAAATGCCGTCCCAGCCATTATGACACCAAGCTTCTAACACGTTCCGCAGATGGACTAGAAAGGCAGATGCTTTTTCATTACGAGGGCCGAGGGCATGTGCATTAGTTGTCCGTCAGTGGCACTTGCCGACAAACAGATTGCCTTTATGATGCGATACAGAGTTCATGACGTCACGGTGGGGCAATCCATTTTTCATGTATATAAAGCTTGTGTCTTCAAATGAAATTTAGTTGGAAGTTAGCACCCGTCTGCTGTACCTGTCTTCTATTCGTCCTCGTCTCTTTTGCGCTGTTTTCTCTTCAAGTATGGTCCTTCTAACCAACGTGGGTCACCCGGTCGGATTCCTATCACACGAACATTGTCTCCTGAGCCAAACTCTCTCCATGTTTTTTTTTTGTGTCCCTGTCCTTGATGTTGAGCCGGAAGGGGGTCTGGTCGCTTGGATAATTCTGGGTGCAAAATGCTGAGACGCATGTGCGCTGCCCAAGATAGGAAGCTCTCTGCTGGCGTCTTACCCGTCAGGGAGCATGGTGTGTTACGGTATGTAAACAGGAACTGGTCCAGCCTTTGCTGAACGGTCCGAGTTTCTCCCGCGCGCTGCTCGTCGAGCAGTTGACGAATGAGGTTCCTCTTTACTGTATGGTCGAGCCTCTCTGCTGAGCCCATTCGAAGCCGGGTGGTACGGAGGTACAGGAGCACGGTGTGTTACGGTATGTAAACAGGAACTGGTCCAGCCTTTGCTGAACGGTCCGAGTTTCTCCCGCGCGCTGCTCGTCGAGCAGTTGACGAATGAGGTTCCTCTTTACTCTATGGTCGAGCCTCTCTGCTGCCCCATTCGAAGCCGGGTGGTACGGAGGTACAGGAGCATGGTGTGTTACGGTATGTAAACAGGAACTGGTCCAGCCTTTGCTGAACGGTCCGAGTTTCTCCCGCTCGCTGCTCGTCGAGCAGTTGACGAATGAGGTTCCTCTTTACTGTATGAACGAGCCTCTCTGCTGCCCCATTCGAAGCCGGGTGGTACGGAGGTACAGGAGCATGGTGTGTTACGGTATGTAAACAGGAACTGGTCCAGCCTTTGCTGAACGGTCCGAGTTTCTCCCGCCCGCTGCTCGTCGAGCAGTTGACGAATGAGGTTCCTCTTTACTGTATGAACGAGCCTCTCTGCTGCCCCATTCGAAGCCGGGTGGTACGGAGGTACAGGAGCATGGTGTGTTACGGTATGTAAACAGGAACTGGTCCAGCCTTTGCTGAACGGTCCGAGTTTCTCCCGCGCGCTGCTCGTCGAGCAGTTGACGAATGAGGTTCCTCTTTACTGTATGGTCGAGCCTCTCTGCTGCCCCATTCGAAGCCGCGTGGTACGGAGGTACAGGAGCATGGTGTGTTACGGTATGTAAACAGGAACTGGTCCAGCCTTTGCTGAACGGTCCGAGTTTCTCCCGCGCGCTGCTCGTCGAGCAGTTGACGAATGAGGTTCCTCTTTACTGTATGGTCGAGCCTCTCTGCTGCCCCATTCGAAGCCGGGTGGTACGGAGGTACAGGAGCATGGTGTGTTACGGTATGTAAACAGGAACTGGTCCAGCCTTTGCTGAACGGTCCGAGTTTCTCCCGCGCGCTGCTCGTCGAGCAGTTGACGAATGAGGTTCCTCTTTACTGTATGAACGAGCCTCTCTGCTGCCCCATTCGAAGCCGGGTGGTACGGAGGTACAGGAGCATGGTGTGTTACGGTATGTAAACAGGAACTGGTCCAGCCTTTGCTGAACGGTCCGAGTTTCTCCCGCGCGCTGCTCGTCGAGCAGTTGACGAATGAGGTTCCTCTTTACTGTATGAACGAGCCTCTCTGCTGCCCCATTCGAAGCCGGGTGGTACGGAGGTACAGGAGCATGGTGTGTTACGGTATGTAAACAGGAACTGGTCCAGCCTTTGCTGAACGGTCCGAGTTTCTCCCGCGCGCTGCTCGTCGACCAGTTGACGAATGATGTTCCTCTTTACTGTATGGTCGAGCCTCTCTGCTGCCCCATTCGAAGCCGGGTGGTACGGAGGTACAGGAGCATGGTGTGTTACGGTATGTAAACAGGAACTGGTCCAGCCTTTGCTGAACGGTCCGAGTTTCTCCCGCGCGCTGCTCGTCGAGCAGTTGACGAATGAGGTTCCTCTTTACTGTATGAACGAGCCTCTCTGCTGCCCCATTCGAAGCCGGGTGGTACGGAGGTACAGGAGCATGGTGTGTTACGGTATGTAAACAGGAACTGGTCCAGCCTTTGCTGAACGGTCCGAGTTTCTCCCGCGCGCTGCTCGTCGAGCAGTTGACGAATGAGGTTTCTCTTTACTGTATGGTCGAGCCTCTCTGCTGCCCCATTCGAAGCCGGGTGGTACGGAGGTACAGGAGCATGGTGTGTTACGGTATGTAAACAGGAACTGGTCCAGCCTTTGCTGAACGGTCCGAGTTTCTCCCGCGCGCTGCTCGTCGAGCAGTTGACGAATGAGGTTCCTCTTTACTGTATGGACGAGCCTCTCTGCTGCCCCATTCGAAGCCGGGTGGTACGGAGGTGTCCTGACGTGCTGCACCGCGTTGGCTCCGAGGAAACATGTAAATTCGTCAGACACAAATTGGGGGCCATTGCCTGTTACGATCTGCTCGGTAAGTCCAACAGTTGCAAATACTGTTTGAAGCCTTTCTACAGTCTTCGAGGCGGTGGTCGATGTCATGTGTATGACGTCCACCCAATTAGAATCGGTGTCAACAAGAACCAAAAACAAGTCATGTTTATAGTACGCTAAGTCTAGGTGCACCCGCTGCCACCGTCTGGCCTGTGGGCACCATGACAAGAGTGGTATGGATGGAGCAGCGTTCTGGGTGAGCTGACAAGTTGAACAGCCTTTCACTGCCGCCGGAAAAAGTTCATTGAACTTAGGTGAGCACCATGCTTTGTGTTGGTTGGCAGATAGCCAACCCAAAAGAGCCCATCAGGACGCCTCATACGATGGAGTTAAAGACTCCAGGAATTTGACGTAACCCCATTGTCTACAAGTCTGGACGGAAGCACTCTGATGCCGACTGCCTATCATTTACCCGCCGCCACAAGCCGACGAGGCTGACGACGCCTTCCTGGGAGCAATAAGCGCGGAGCTAAAACAACACCCGGAGCTAAAACGCCTCGTCCAATACTTAAAAGGCAACACCGACGTTGTCCCAAGGGCATTTAGGCGAGGATTGTCTTCGTTTGCCCTGTTCGCGCCAACTACCGTCTTGTCGTGCTCTCAGCGCTACGCCCAGTTCTGCACGCCCTATATGACGATCCGACCACTGCGCGCCTCAGATTCTCCCGTACGCTATCGAGGGTGCGAGAGAAGTATTACTGACAGCGCCTAACCGCCGACGTTACCCACTATGTCAGGACATGCCGATACTCCCACCGACGGAAGACACCACAAACAAGGCCAGCGGGATTGCTTCAGGCAATCGAGCCACCTTGCTAAACATTCCAGCAGATTGGAATGAACTTGTTGGAGCCATTGCTGACGCCAACATCCGGTAATAGGTGGATCGTCGTGGCTACCGACTACGTTACCCGCTACACCGAAAGCAAAGCCCTTCTCAAAGGTACTACGGCTGAACTGGCAAAATTATTCGTCGAGAACATCCTATTACGACATGGTGCACTAGAAGTCCTGATCACCGACAGAGCAACTGCTTTTACGGCGGAGCTTACTCAAGCGATCCTGCGATACAGCCAGACAAGTCCCCGCAGGACAACCGTCTAAGACCCGCAGACGAATGGCCTTACAGAGCGCCTAAATAAAACCCTCGCCGACATGTTATCCATGTACGTCGACTTCGAACACAAGATCTGGGATTCGGTCCTTCTCTGCGTATAACCTTTGCTTATAACATGGCGGTGCAAGAAACACGCAGATCACGCCGTTCAAGCTGTTTTATGGAAGAAACGCGACGACCACTCTCGACGCCATGCTGCCACACGTTACCGACGAAGAGAATCTCGACGTAGCCGCCTATCTTCAGCTCGCCCAAGAAGCACGACAACTTCCCCGCCTGCGCATCAAGAACCAGCAGAGGACAGACAGCCGACACTATAATTTTCGACGACGTTACGTGAAATACCAGCCAGGCGCCCGCGTTTGGGTTGGGGCTCCGATACGGCGGCGAGGACTAAGTGGGAAACTTTCGCGACGCTATTTCGCACCCTACAACACCATTGGCGCACTGCACTATGAAGTCGTGTCAGGCAGCACTTAGCAATCAGAGCGGCACAGTGCACGACCTGAAGCAGGCCACGTGGTGCGTCTTAAGCCTTTCTACGCCCACTCACGAAGTTCGAGACTTCATTTCTTTGTTTGTTTTTTTCTTTACTTCGAGTACTTTTCAAAAATTTAAATTCAATTATAGGGTTTCACGTGCCAAAACCACGATCTGATTATGTGACACGCTTTAGTTGGGACTCCGGAAATTTGGACCACCTGGGGTTCTTTAACGTGCGCCTTAATCTAAGTACACAGGTGTTTTTGCTTTTCGCCCCCATCGAAATGCGGCCACCATGGCCGGGATTCGATCCCGCGACCTCGTGCTGAGTAGCCCAACACCGTAGCCACTGAGCAACCACGGCGGGTGTACGAGTACTTTTGTTTTTCGCTCTTGTATTTGTTTGCAGAGTCGGAACGATGCTTTTTAAGTGGGGGACATTGAGACGTGTACTTGTTTATCTTTCTCCGTTGACCGCTTTTCACTGTCAATACAACTGAAAGTGTAGGAGTTTATCATGCGCGCTCGCTTATCTTTGGCCACCGCCTAGCTGATAGCCGCAATACTTTGTATAGCTTTGTACTGTTCTAATGTAGTAGCTGCAGTAAAATAGAAACTTAATTTGTTCGGGAACAATTATAGCTTGCATGGATGGTAGACCATGCATATGTGATGGCCCAAGCCCGTCACCCGTTCATTTTGTCAATCCTCTTTAATTGTTGAAGAATTTTAGCACCAGTGAATGAGGTAAATTTCGGCATCATATGCGCAATTTTTGGAGGACGTGTCACCTCTTCAGTTAAAGGCTATACAGACGGGCATGAAAAATGAAGTGTTAGACGTTTGCAAAACGTGAAGGCGAAAGCCTGTCGCCGCACCGACTGGTAGTGGGCCGTCAGCGCCGTTGCACAGTATGGGAACGCTGGCTTGATGAGCGGCATTGGAGCCCGCTGTGGAAGGGGATGACGACGAACGTGCGAGCAGTGGTCAGAGCGCGTCTGACTTTTTTACTCAGATCCAGCGGCCGTGTCAGAACCACCGACACGTTTTTCTTCAAGGTTATTTCAAGGTCATTGGGAGATGAGGCATATAAGGCTTTCGCCTTATTATATAGGTGACACACCAGATCCAGATAGGACTTTGCTTCAAAGTGGTAGATGGACAAAAATTACGAAACGCGTAATTCGATAACCAGAGCAAATCAATCGTTTGGCCTAATGATGACTCGTTCCCCTTAACTATTCAAAAACTAAAAGGAAAAACCGCTACCGTTTCGGATAAAACTCGCGAATCAACTTCGATCCGCATAAAATTCTCGCCTGTTCCAGTTGAAATATCCGAAGCAATGTTTTATCTGGAACCTATGTGGAACAAGGTTAGGACCAGTATAACGTAAAACTATTCCAATCTGTTTTTATTCTAAACCGGCCATTAGCCCTCCGCGATAGGTCAACAGTTCGAGTCCAGCCCATATGGGTAGGCACCATGCTTATGTGGGGTGAACCTGAAACATTTGGTTCATGTGAGTGCATGAGAGGCCCCAGTTGCGTCGGCGTGCCTTCAATCAGCCTATCAAGGGGTTTGAGTACAAATCATGCAATTGAACAGTGGCTAGTATGTTCCAGCTTCTTTTCAGTGTGCATAACGTCGTTTTGCTTTGTTTGTTGACGTCAGCAAAGTCATACATCGAGCGTTTGACTCTCTTCAAAATAAAATGCCTGTTGATAGTCGGTGCTTGTGTTTCTCTAGTCTGGAGCCGTTCTGCCAGTTCCCACGAAATTTCTTGGTATTGGGTATTATGAGGCATGTTATGAGCGCCCTTCTATGCCAATCCTCTTTTTCTTTGACTATCCACATTTAGTCATTCATAGACCTTCTCATTGTTGCCCCGGATTGTTTTCACACCCGAGAATGGCGGCGAATGGCGGTGTCTTGCAGCGTGAGTCATGAAAGCATTGACCCCTAACAATTTTCTTAGCTAGACGTTACTATTTCTGGTGCTGCTTAAAGAAGCTGAACTAACTTCTTTAAGGAGTAGTCACTATCAAAGCTATCGTAGGCGCTTAAAGAAATAAAACTATATATACAGGTATCTACTTCAAATAAACGGCCACAGATTTGCTCACTATGTTTTTTTTTCACTCTCTCACTAGTTACAACGACTGAAAGTTGAGTAAGTTGGTTGGAATTCATGGGGGCCGAAGGACAGGCATGCAAGCACTCACACGAGTAGAACGCGATTGGCAATGCAAACGCTGTGTGTCAATGCCAAAATTTGTGATAATGCAGTCACTGCTTGTCGATAACAAGCATTTCGCTTCCAGTTGCGCCATGACGTCACAGTAACCAGTATACAGCGTGCTTCGAGCAAAGAAACACAACAAGCAAATACGAAGAAATATTTGGGCAGTGCTCATCTACAATGACTGGCTGTGGATGCCACTTGCCGAAAGACTACATTTTATGAGGCTCACCTTTTCCTCTGGACAAGCCGCGCTTTCTCGCTGCGCCACCGACTTCATGGCATCGAAGACATTTTTGATACAATGTTATAGCGGGGAAACTTTTTCACACCGACACAAGAAGGGGCCCACACAAGCGCTAGTGTGCTGTATCCATGCGAATAAGTTTCCCCTCTAAAATACCGTGTCAAAGATGTCGCACCAAGAAGGCCAGAAGTCAATCCTGGCATCAAAGAGTTTCATTGATGCACATACCGAGTGGCACCTAACTGCCCACATTTTTAGACTGCGCTATCTTCCACATAGGCGCATATTTTTGGTGGCCTATCTTGATAGCGAGATGGCTAGATAACCGGGAAGAGAATTGCTCTGACAATGCCAAGAATGCATTCGCAATAAAACCTGAGTAGTACTTCATTTTCAAACACAAACACTCTGTGTGACCATACCCACTTTCCGTGTAACAATAGGCAATTACTGATGGGAATGCAACACAAAAAAAGAAGAAAAAAGCTGCCGCGAGGACGGCGCCTGTGGCCACTTGTGACAGGGCGGCCGCTCGCGTCGGCTCGACGCCGGGATTAGACCCCGACGCCGTCTGTAGCCAAACGAAATACTTGCACAAAGGGACTGTCTTGCCATCGTACGCGGAGATAGCGGCAGAGCGGCCGACGCCATCCTCGCCAATTGCGTCTCGCGTTGTGACTTTCCAGCTATATGTGTGTGTACACGTGCGCGTGTGTACCATGTGTTTGCACAGAGCCCCCTTATAAAGATACGGTGTATAGACACTATAAGCTGATCCTTTCTTGTTTCAACGCTTCACTGAACGACGCTTCTTGTTACACTCTTTGCTCGTTGCGGACGCGGAACTTCCAATTGCGGGAAATTAAGAACGCGGATAAAATATTTGAAAGCAAATAGAGAGTTCGATGCAACCTGAATTTCTCCGCTGATCTGCCTGATTGTAGTTTCATGCGGCAGGCTTCACAGCGTTTGTTACAGCCGACAAAAAGTCGAATGCTTTGTGGTACGCCGACATGCACCATTCATCAATGGGGATCATGATTTCTCATTGTTCATTGTGCTTGGTTACACTGCATGCACTGCAAATTACACGGCCTACAGACGAGTTCATAAAAGATAGAGGAGATATCATACCCATGAGTTAAAGGGCACCCGCTCCGCGGTGCATGGTGCCTCTCCCAACGAACCTCTTATCTCGTGGAAATGTCCCGCAAATATTCCGATAGAACATTTTGGACTTCCCTATGAGATATCCACTGAGCCGAAAGATGTCGCAGGAACATTTTGGCAACTTGCACCTTCCAACAAAAAGTTCTAAACAAGGATTTCCCATATGATTACGCATTAATTTCTCGGAGCCGGTTGAGTATAACTAACCAATTCGCTGACTGCAGTATTTAGTCATCTAAAAGCCCATGTGAGCCAAATTTCGTGCATCTACAATCAATATTAACACGGTACCCACGTTGCCCGTACAAGAGCATGTAGAGACATACGTCGTATGCGATTGCGGGCACTTTAATTATAGCTTCGGGTGCATTCGCAGATGTCACGCAAAATCAGAGGCAAGCGAACTGCTGACTCCACCCGCCTCTCCGCTTGTTCCTGTATGTCGCATGACGTATAGTCATGACGCCATGACTGCCTGTACTAACACATCCGTTCATCACATTATACGTCATCTGCAGAGACAGAAACAAGTGGCAAGGTGATGCAGTCAGCGGATCAGATGCGCTTGATGTTGCATGCCATCTGCAAATGCACAGGAAGCGCTAAATACAGTGACTGCCATTTCATATGTTTCTACGTGCTTTCACACCGACAACGTCAGAACCTCTCACAATGGTGGTAGGTGCACAAAATTTGGATCAAACATACATTGCACAATATTGTGTTTCAGCAGCAAAGACCCATAATTAAAAAATTGCTTCACACAAGGCATATTTTCTTTTTAAAAGTATATTTATTAACATTGTATAAGTTGTACAGCAACATTACAATGAACACATGCTTCCCTCGTTCTTTCAGTGAGTTGAAAACTTAGAACAGTGACTAAAATTTTATGGAAGAAGACACATTCTGTGTGTCGAGCCCTAGAGTTCTCAAAAAGAACGCACAGTGTTTACATTACAAGAAAACTTTGGTTCAGGAGCTCCTATCTGAACATATGGGAAAGAAGACAGTTGTTCTCGGCAACCACTGCACCGCCTCACTTCACTGATTCGGTAGGAAGGCACACGTCTCGTAAATTTAAGATCCAGCAGTAACACTCTAGTTCTTATTAGTGGCATGATCATCGAGTGGCACTCTTGTTTCTTGCGCAGCACTTCCGGTCCACCTCCTGAGACGACCGGGGACGAATTTCAAAACAAATCAGCAAAAATAGAAAAACAATGGTACTGTACAAAATCCATGGGTTTCATTAAAGACATGATAACAGAGCATAAGTCTGGCTACGAGTGGAGTTACTGATGTGTCTGGAATAATTAGACTTAATTATAAATCACTGACAACCGCCCAACAAAGCACAGAATGGTAGAACTTAGAGACCCGCCACGTGAGCACGACTTCGGCAAAATTCCCGGAAACCCGGAAGTAGAAAGCGGAAGCAATGGCGTCACTAATGCCGTCACACACAAGAAGGTGGCATGAAAATGTGACACGGATAAGAGTAGGCCAAACAAAAGGGAAAATGTATTGACGGCATATATATAAAGGGAAGCGGAGATGGCGGAACAACAACAACATGAGCGCTTCTTCGACAGTGTTGCCAGGTTTGGCTATATATAGCCAAATTGGGCTACGGGAAAAATTTTTTGGCATCGACTTGAACGAGTTGGCTATGTGGCTATATTTGGACTACTGAAAATCTGCGACTTGGCTGTGTTTGGGCTATAAGTGACGCCCTAATCCACGCTCCAGAGGTGGCTCTGATCGGGTAGAAGGAAATCTCGAAGGCTGTGTTTTAGCTGGCTGAGCCGGCCGCGTGGCTGTGCGTATGTGCATGCGCGAAATGACCCCTCCCCCACCTTTCCTTCCCTCTCTGAGTCGGTGGCTTTGATCTTCGATGCATTTAAACGTACACCCTCCTTGACCGTTAGGCACACGATCCCCGGGCATCGGGATGAACCTGGGAGTAGTGCGTTTTTCACAGTACACTGTATTAACATGGCTATGCTTAGGAAGGGAGAGCAGTAACATAGGGTCCGGGCCGTCGGGTGATCGTGGCGCCGACATGAATGAAGGGAAGCACGGGTGGATGACACGCTCCAGTTTGTTCATGGCCATGTCTTCCGGATGAAGTATCGCGCCGGGCACAGCTTTCGACCTACTCCACGTTTCTGGCGCGAAGCTTTACGGCCATTTTCCTTTTCCTGCTAGATCAATTTTTCTTCGTGCTTAGATTCGAGAGTCCTTTCGATAGGTTGGACGTAAGATCGGATCCTCCTCA
The DNA here is from genome assembly GCF_013339745.2 of Dermacentor silvarum. NCBI lineage: Eukaryota > Metazoa > Arthropoda > Arachnida > Ixodida > Ixodidae > Dermacentor > Dermacentor silvarum. The sequence goes on along the minus strand of NC_051164.1, from coordinate 8,492,236 downwards.
GAGAGGAGAATCCAAACATGGGGAAGTGGGCCAAGTATGCGAGAACGTATAAAAAAGAATGGGAGCAAGACCCCGAGCGAAAGGTGGGTTCTGGTGCCTTTACTTCTAGATGGTTTGCCCGTAACGTCATGGATACAGATACTCATTGTGCTAATATCGAAACATGTTTGCCACGATGACTTCAGTGCACCACGTCACACGAACTTCACCCACCGTGTAAGCTTAGCTTGTGAGGTGTCGTGCTGCCGGCTGGAGGACGCGGGTTTGATTCCCGGCCACGGCGGCCGCATTTCGATCAAGGCGAAAGGCAGGAACACGTGTACTTCGGTGCACGTTAAAGAACCTGAGGTGGCCAAAATTAATCCGGAGTCCCCCACTGCGTCATGCCTCCCAATCATCTTGTGGTTTTGGCACGTAAAACCCCAGCAATTATTAGCGTTTCAGAATAGGAGTCTCAAATGTATTGGGGCCCCAAAGAAATAGCGTGGAAGCCACTGCGCATGCGAAAGACGGAGACTGTGTTTATGTTTTGCGTTGGGCACGCTATTTCATCGATTTAGCGGGAGCCCCAAAAGCTGCCGCAAAAGCTTTCGCCGACAAACATGCAGCGCCCATCGAAGCGACGGCTCTAACGTAGCACGAAACTTGGCTCGATTCGTGGTAATGCGTGAAGTTCGTAAGCTAGAAGAAGTGATTGCGGTTATCGCTTTCTCTCAACTAGCATGGGTAATGAAGATTGATTCATTATACGCCGCTGATTCCGAATTCAATTGTCGATTTCATAGCTCGTAGGCTGGGTGAACATGCGTAAAGTTGGTTAGTCAAAATAAGCGCGACAAGTTGCATGCTGCTAATAGAATAAGTTCTAAATTGTAATTAAATCCGAAAACACGAAAGTCAAAATTACTTTTCTTATCCTAAATGGTATGTTTTATTTTAATACTTATAACAGCTTTTCTTTGACACCGTAGTGACGCTGCAAACGCAACACATTATCCGCAGGCGCAACACGCCTATTCCAAAACTCTTCATTCCTGCATGCCCAACGCTAACACCCGCAAAGCTCTTTGGGGCCCCAAACTTTAGGGGCCCCTATTCTAAAACTTATTCGCCATTAACAGGGTTTGCTTTTTGACAGTAACCGGTTTTCACAGCATTACCACAGTTATCAATTTGTTGTTTACCATTCCTCTGTGTGCGCCGTTCACGGCTTTTACCATTCCGAGCGAGTTAGTTCGGGACGTGCTCGTCGCCGAAAACGACTGCGCGCTTCTACACTAGTGTGCCGGTTTGCGCAGTGATCTTTTAAAGCTCTGCTTACATAGATTCAGACAGTGAGTGGCATCTGTTGCCTGTGCCTTTTCTTAACGCATGACTTGGCGTACTAGAGTCCTAAAATGGCGGCCAGGTTGATGTAAATTCACAGTAAATAGGTAGTGTGTGTCCCAGCTAAGCCGGGCCAAGCTAATTGAAAAACAAAAAAAAAAAAACATGAAAATGAGAAAACAAGATAGGACAACGAGACAAATAACGCGATATCTCATAGCGCGAAGGACTTGATTTAGCTCATAAAAAAAGAAGCCGTGAGCACGTTGCCGTCGCCGATCGCTGGACAGCTGAACTTCTACGCCGTAGGTAGAGATAACGTGAGAGATCGATGACGCTGAACATTATTTTGTGTTCATGACACCTAAAAAGCAGAGTTCACAATTAATATTACTGTAAATAGCTAAAAATAATAACTTAGTACTATCTGTCCTAAAATAAAAGCACTGATTTCACCCTCTGCAACGATTCGCTGGAACTTAAGAGCTTCCGGGGCCAAAGAAAAAGTGTCCTGTGCGAGCATGATGTCGCTTTTGATGTCAAGGGCCGACCGTCACTGCGGCACGGACATTTTGTTACGAAGGGTTGTGTAAAAAAGGATTGCCGTAGTCGAATGTGAAAATGTATACACAAATAAAATTGAAAATAAAAACGGCTATATTTGGCTACGAAATATCTTGCACTTTTTTATGTTTGGCTACATTTGGGCTACAACTTCTCTAGCTTTTGGCTACGCCGCCTCGTTGGACCTGGCAACACTGCTCTTCGATAGTCGCTTCATCCCCTTGCTGGCGCCTTCTTCAGTGTACGGAAATGGCTTGTAACATATGACCCCCGCCGGTGGAAGCGCCGTCTCGGCGCTTAAGTAAGGGAAGGATTTTTGTCAGGGAATTAACCAGCTAATTAATGGAAAACAGTTGCCTAGCATAGATTGAACATCGTCCTAGCAGAGCGTATGGGACGTCACTCTCTCACTTCTCTCTCGGCGTGCACCTGCTCGCTCGCTTGCTCGCAACAGCTGCGCGCGGCCGCGCTCGTTACATGCTCTGACGTAAGCACCGGAGAGGGTGCGTAGGTTGCGCTTCGTGCGCCACTCGCTAGAGGGCTACGCTCCGCCAGGTGTCGCGCGCTGTGCTTCCTCCTCTCCCTCCCTCACTCCTCGCCCGCATATCCTGCCAGGGCAAAGAAATTCGCTCGCTTGCTGCTCCGAGTTCGGTTCGTGGGTTGCGTTCGCCATGGAGGTGGTCAGCGAGGAAACCGCCGGACCAAGCGCAGCCTACCCACAAGAAGAAGAAGGCCTACAGACAATGGTTCTCTGTGTCTGCGTCGTTCTTTTAAAACATACACACACAAAGTTAGCCTAAAGAACACCAACGCCGAGGTGCGCGTACCGCCCAGAGACACCTAAGTCAAAGAAAGAAGTCAGGCAAGAAGACACAATCTCTCCCATGCTATTCACTGCATGCTTAGAAGAAGTATTCAAGCTCTTAGACTGGGAAGACTCAAGAGTGAGGATCAACGGCGAATATCTCAGCAACCTTCGGTTCGCAGATGACAATATGCTCTTCAGCAGCTATGGGGACGAATTACAACAAATGATTGAGGACCTTAATAGAGAAAGTGTGAGTAGGGTTGAATATTACTATGCAGAACAGAAAGAGGGAATACACAGACTACTCTTATCGACCACATATTATCTAATCTTCTTAGTAACCCTGACTGTGGTGTTGTCCAAGCTTCAATAACCGATCACTACCCAATATTCGTGCGCTTAACTTCTACTCCTGGCACTGCCGATACAAGCTTCACCAGAGAGAAGTTTCATTCCTCAATATTCATTGAATTAATTACAGCTTCAGACTGGTCCCCAGTAATGGTATGCGATAACCCTGAAACTGCCTATAACACATTTTCAAAAATAATTTCCAATGCTATTGCAGATTCTACCGTAGTAACGAACTGTAGAAAAGCTTTTCAGCTACTCGTAACCCGTGGTTATCCACCAGTTCGCTAAATTGTCTACGGAAAAAAGGTAACCTTTGCAGAAAAACAACAAAAAACGGCCATTTAACACTGCACTTCACGAAAGCTATAACAAATATTCTAATTTATTAGGAAAACTACTCAAGCAAGCTGAAACTAGGTACTATGAAAATGACATTAGATGTGCCGGTATTGATATAAAAAACGCTGGAATCTATTAGATAGTTTTTAGGACGATCCAACCGTAATGCTGAAATCAACATGATACAATCGGGGGATCTTCTCCTTGATAATCCCTTGGATATTGCAGACGCATTCATTAATTTCTTCTGTACAGATAATCAAGGGTGTGACGATCCATTTACCAAGACGGGTAAATATGCGTGGCTCAAAGCTTTTTCCTTCATCCCGCTACACCTGAAGAAATAGTCACAGTTATTTCCAATCTAAGAAACACAGGGCCTTGTCTTTATAACTTCAGCCCATCGCTCATAATAGCGTGCCTAATATCCAGAATATTTTGCCACATATTTGCCAGTGAACCTTATCTTTAAGACCGGAATTTTTCCATGTTCTTTGAAAAAGGCCAAAATAATTCCTCTTTACAAGAAGGCAGATAAACGTCTAACGTCTAACTACCGCCCTATTGCCATACTTTCTTTCTTTAGTAAAATTGTCGAAAAAATAACCGTAATGCCCTTATCAAGTTATTTGTCAAAATTGCATATCCTATCATGAAATCAATTTGGCTTTAGGGAGGGATACTCAACTGATTTAGCATTGATATCTCTAACAGATAAGATCCGGCAGGCAATTGGCACTGGAAATTTTGCTGGTGCATTATTTAATGATATTTCTAAAGTGTTCGACTCACTTGTTCGTAACATACTTTTTGCCAAATTGGATTCGATAGGTATAACTGACCCGGCATTGCGATTATTACGGGGAACTATTTTCGCGATTGACAGTCACTATTTGCGCGATAGAGAGCACACTGTATCAATATCCAGTACTTACTCACAATCTAAAACAACTAACATTGGTGTACCGCAAGGATCTATAATAGGACATCTCTTGTTTTTAATATATATTAATGATCTCTCACAGTGCGTAAAGTCATCTGAATGCATCCTTTACGCCGACAACACTACTATCTTCTCCTCAGGAAAAAGCCTTGATTTATTAATGTGCAAGCTTAACCACGACGCGGCAAATATTGTAACCTGGTGCCGACTAAACAGATTACACATTAATACTACAACATCTAGCTTCGTCATTTTGTCAGCTAAGCAAAAGCTTATCTAAGGGTTTCCATCACTAACCTTTGCTTCCAGCATACTTTATCTTGCTGACAGTGTAGTGTTTCTTCGCGTCACATTAGATAAATACCTAAAATTTGATGAGCATATTTTATCCTTAACCATGAAGGCAGCTTATAGAATTAGAATATTATTTAAAGTTCGCAATTTCTTCAATGTAAGACACTCATCTCTCTTTACTACGCTTTCATTCATACATATAATAATATTGCAATAATCATAGGGGAACACGTATCCCGCTCATTTATCCCCACTGCAGCATAGCCAAAATCAAGCAATTCGCATCATCACACGTAGCAGCTACACATCAGAAGCATCGCCATTGCCCAGTTCTAATGGCATTTTATCAGTACATAAATCTGTTAACGGAAAGCTCCCGTTCCCGATAATTACTAGCAGCTTGTTTCCTCACTCCACGTCTAACCGATTCGCTTCTACCAACAGCTATCTATTACCAAAACCTAGAACTAGTTTTGGTAAATTTACTACTAATATTTCAGCCACACAACTTTGGAACTCATTACCGTTTCCTAATAAAATAATCTTTCATTTTTACACATCCAAATCAAACCTCCGTAAATTTTTGCACTCAATGTAATCATTTCATCATTACCATTTTATTAATAATTTCTTTGTGTTATTAAAATATTTTACGGCGTTAGCTAGTGGCTCATTCAATACGGTGTCTTGTATGGTTGTATATAGCTGCTTTGCATTTACATATCTTACTCATTTCGAACGGGAGGTCCCCTGTACAGTGTACAGTGACTATGGGACCTCCCTCTGTACGTTTGTATAATCTCCATTTGTAACCTTACTATTATGCGCAATAAGGAACTCTCAAACTCAATCTTCAATAGCATGGCAAGGGAACAAGAATTCAGAATCGCCAGTCAGCCTCTAGAGTCAGTAAAGCCGTGCGTTTATTTAAGTCAATTACTCACAGGGGACCATGATCATGAGAAGGAAATTTACAGAAGAATAAAATTGGGTGGGAGTGCATACGGCAGGCATTGCGAAATCCTGACTGGGAGCTCACCACTGTCGCTGAAAAGAAATCAATCATTGCATTCTACTGGTGCTAACATATGGGGCAGAAACTTGGAATTTAAAAAAGAAGCTCGAGAACAAGTTAAAGGTCTCACAAAGAGCGATGGAACGAAAAACGTTAAGCCTAACGTTAAGAGACAGTAAGAGAGCGGTGTGGATCAGAGCACAACCAGGGATAGCTAATATTCTAATTGAAATTAAGAGAAAAAAAATGGAGCTTGGCTGGCATGTTGTGCGTAGGGCAGATAACCGATCGACTATTAGAGTTACGGAATGGGTGCCTAGAGTAGGGAAGTACCGTGGAGGACGTCAGAAACTAGGTGGGGTGATCAAATTAGAAAATTTGTAGGTACAAATTAGAATCACCTAGCGCAAGACTGGGGTAACTGGAGATCGCAGGGAGAGGCCTTCGTCATGCAGTGGACATAAAAATAGGTTGCTGCTGATGGTGATAATGGTGAAGTCGAAGATTACGGTCGCCTATCATTTTTTTTAACAGCTGAGCTGTTTAAGCCGGGCGTAGTTTGTAGCGCGTTAACAGAAAAAAAAGTGGGATGTGGGCCTATCCTGGCGGTGTGCAGAAAGGGCCCAAGTGCAATGGCACTTTCCCCTGTGAACTAGCGAAGCTGAGCCTGGATAAGTCAAGCTAAGCAGGGTTGGGACAACTTAAGCTGAGTCAGTCATCGATAGCCAGTCGATAGCCAATGAATAGGTAATTGATAATCGACAAAGAATCAATAAATTCCGGGAAGTGCTGGGGATGACGTGGTAGTGCTTAGCCTAGCCCAAATACGTGGCCAATACCTTGCGATAGCCAATCGATAGCCAATCAATAGCTAATCGATAATCCATCAATAATAAATAAATTTGGAAATTTCTGGGGATGACTTCGTAGTGCTTAGCCTAGCCCAAAGGCCAGGACTAGCTAGGTGTCCATCAGCTTCGCTGTCTCTTTAGCATTGCACCTCCAGTGCAAGCTACGATCATTTTTTTCTTGCTGTTCTTGAACTTCTGAAGACTGAGTTAAACACAATAAATGCACCTACCGATTCAGAAAGTTTCCACATAGCTTCGTGTAATCTAACTACAGCACTCATGCGCCTATCACTACCTAAACCAAACTGCGTGCATAATAAATATGCCATAGCACAAGTACAAGTAACTGAAAGCAGTTGTGCACGTTTTAGGTATGGTGAAGCAGTATCTCCGGGGAAATCATTGAATCAAACTTCTCAGCCATGTGCCACTGTGTAACTATATAGCCTAAGGAAAACCGCTCTTGGTCGGCTTTATCAGGTAAGGTCGCGCCAAAGTTTTTATCTGCCTCAGAAAGTCGAACATATAATTTTTATGCGCTGTTTGATACCTCACATAGCTCAGTTGAGCATGGAAAACTTATGATAAAGCCCACAGGAGCTTTCATGACAGGCTGAAGCGAAATTTCAGCTGTGGATAGCTCAGCAAAGCAATTACCAGTTAGTTAATTAGAATACTAATTTGTAATATAAGTAAGATCAGATTTTTTTCTACGAATGCAGAAATTGTCATAAATAAAGGTTATCAAGTTCATCTACTTCGCCTTGGCGTAGAATGGTTGGAGCGTTTTAGGCTCGAAGAAGGTTCTTATCGAAGACCGCACGGAAGTAAAACGCAGTGTTCTCGCGCACTTCTTATTAAGCAAAATTTGGCTAGCATTGGTGAAAAGCAATTTTTAAAAATTACTTCGGCATCCTTTAGCTAACGTATGCTGCCATGCAATGTATTCTCTGGCATGGTCCAAGAGGAATAATCTTAAATTTAAAAAAATTAAATTTCGCCCGTGGATTGTTATTCTGCAGAGCTGATCTGCTTGTGCCTCGCAAAATATAAAAGATAGAATAATATTTTATCCTATATTCAGTACACAAGTGGACAGAATGTATGGCGCCCGATTATCACTACTGAGTGCTTCAAACATAAAAAAAACGATAACCAAGGACTTGAGCCACTGACAAAAAGCCTTTATAATCAAAACATGCCACATAATATCGATCGCGTGACGTTGTGCAAGCGCGTCGTCCAGATTTGACAGGGAGTCACTAATGTGCCGGTGGGCTGGACTAAAATGCGAAAAGAAATAAATGATCAGGTGTAATAATTAAAACGGGTGACGTGTGGTTTCGTGCAATGCAGGCCGACATGCATTCTGGATCGCTAAGGCTTAATGTCCGATATGAAGTCGTCAGTGTCGTACATTTTAGATGACTAGTTTAGTTCGCGTTGCATTCCAGCGCAGTATTTATTTCAATATCTAGAGCCCAGAAAGCAAGGAACAAGCTTCTGGTGGATTTTTGGCATCAGCCAGCGTCATGAAAAACAGTGCGACGCTCATTCGTCGCCAAGGTTTGGTGGCTGCCATAGCCAGTCTATATCATGTCAGATCAGAGAGCCGACGCCCGAAATGGCTAGCAAAGCATGAAGGCCGGCCTACGTTGGTCGATGCCGAAAAATCATCGGAAACTTGTTCCTTGGAGTTTGGCATTAAAATAAAAAGCAATGTTGTCCACTGAGTGGGCTTGACCTTGGTCGCCGCCGAGTCCATTGAATGAACTTGGCGGCGCCAACAAGAGGCCCATCCTACATTTTTTGTGGCGCAGGTTTCGCTGTGGTTTCACTGCCATGGAATCGCTGCCAGCACGGCTGCAAACGCTTCTCTGGATGAGACCAGGCCGATGACAGCAGTGAAATGGGCGCCAAGTGAACAACCAGCTTGGGCAACTATTATCAACAGCGCAGCCATTGCGTCACCTACTTGATCACGCCACATGAAGCTACTGGATGCAGCTACACAAACCGAGCTCGAGTGACAAGACGCTTCAGTGGACTCGGCGGCACTGACGAGAGGCCCATGCTCCTCCCGACATTTCTCGTGGTGCAGGGTGGTCTGTTTACTCCATACGAGACGATGACGTAACTCCGTTGGTGCTTCCAAGTCCACATTTCTTAATTGTTATGTTTTGAGAATGCTACAATGTAGCGAAAGTGCTCTTACTAACATCCGTTGACGTTGAACTAAATCCAGGGCCCCACTCAGACTCCTATACTCACTCTAGCATTGCAATTTTGAAAAGATCCTTAAAGAGCAGACCAAAACAAACAAAACGTTAAAAGAACTGGTCGACAACATGAGAAAGGTAGAAGCAATCACCTGTTGATAGTTTGGAAACTATACTAACATCAATTGAAGATCAAATGGCGCGGTTGAAAAATTATGAGGAAACAATAGCCCAATGGGGAAAAAACTCGCGGCGATTCGCAAAAACAAATTGAGGAACTGACCAATAAGATTGATGACTTAGAAAACAGGAGTCGACGCAACAACTTACTTTTTTTTTATTCGTGTACCCTAACCGCCCTTTTGCAGGCGTTACATAGGGGGGTTGAGAAAAAAAAAGCAATGAATGAACATTATACATCGCACCGCATGTAAAAGGAAGAAATCCTGCATAGAATAGACGATACATGATCACAAATACAAGATTGAGATATACAAATACAAGATTGAAAAAGTACAAATACAAGATTGAAATAACCCGCCGTGGTTACTCAGTGGCTATGGTGTTGGGCTGCTGAGCATGAGGTCGCGGGATCGAATCCCGGCCACGGCGGCCGCATTTCGATGGGGGCGAAATGCGAAAACACTCGTGTACTTAGATTTAGGTGCACGTTAAAGGACCCCAGGTGGTCCAAATTTCTGGAGTCCCCCACTACGGCGTGCCTCATAATCAGATAGTGGTTTTGGCACGTAAAACCACATAATTTAATTTTCAGATTGAAATATACAAGTACAAGTTTGAATTACAAGCTAAACATATAGTTCGTGGAAAGGCTTTTATTTATCAGTATGCATGCAGCACGTCAGTTTATTAACAAAAGCATGGTGATTGTTCTCGGAAGCTATTTCAGCTGGCAGTCTGTTCCAATGATAAATGGCAAGGAATAGTGGCGACTGATGCATAAGTTTAGTACGAGCAAACTTTGGCTGCACTCTGAAAGGGTGATCTAATCGGGGAAAGACACGAAAGGCCGGTTTAATATGAGCTTCTGTGAATGCCGAGGGATTATGATATAGTCGGTGAAAGTGAGATAGCAGTGCAACTAGTCTTCTTTTTTTGAGCATGCATAAATTTAGAGATAATTTCATATCACTTACGCTGTAGTAACGAGAATATTTTTTCATGACAAATCTAGCAGGCCTTATTCTGTAGCGATTCGGGTTTGTTGTTGTATTCTTGATCCGGATTTGAAATGATAGCGGCATATTCCAGTTGCGGTCTAACTAAAGTAATGTATGCTAAAAGCTTGGTCGCCTGGTTTGCGGAATACAGGTGGCGACTGACAAAGCCGAGGGTTTCGGACGCTTTGCTACTTATGTAATCAATGTGCTGGTGCCACGTCAGGTCTGAATAAATCATCATCATCATCAGCAGCAGCAGCAGCCTATATTTATGTCCACTGCAGGACGAATGCCTCTCCCTGCGATCTCCAATTACCCCTGTGTTGCGCTAGCGTATTCCAACTTGCAGCTTGCGAATTTCCTAACTTCATCATCCCACCTGATTTTCTGCCATCCTCGACTGCGCTTCCCTTCTCTTGGTATCCATTCTGTAACCCTAATGGTCCACCGGTTATCCATCCTACGCATTACATGGCCTGCTCAGCTCCATTTCTTCCGCTTAATGTGAACTAGAATATCGTCTATCCCCGTTTGTGGATCCACACCGCTCTCTTCCTGTCTCTTAACGTTACTCCTAAGATTTTTCGTTCCATCGCTCTTTGTGCGGTCCTTAACTTGTTCTCGAGCTTCTTTGTTAACCTCCAAGTTTCTGCCCCATATGTTAGCACCGGTAGAATGCAATGATTGTACACTTTTCTTTTCAACGACAGTGGTAAGCTCCCAGTCAGGATTTGGCAATGTCTGCCGTATGCACTCCAACTCAATTTTATTCTTCTGTAAATTTCTTTCTCATGATCAGGGTCCCCTGTGAGTAATTTACCTAGATAAACGTACTCCTTTACACACTCTTGAGGCTGACTGGCGATCCTGAATTCTTGTTCCCTTGCCAGGCTATTGAACATTATCTTTGTCTTCTGCATATTCTATATGCAGAAGACAAAGATAATTCTGCATATTCTATATGCAGAAGTCTGAATAAATGTGAACGCCTAAATATTTCACTGTGGACACTTTATCAATGGCCGCGTTATTAACAGTGCAAAAGTAAGTATGAGGTACACTGGCTTTCGTAAATTTCATGGCTTTTGTTTTGGAGATGTTTATCCCCATCTGCCATATTTTGTCAAGGTCCGACTGCAGCAAATTAGTGTCATCAGAATTATTAATCTTTCTGTGAATAACGCAGTCGTCAGGAAATAACCGGACAGTGGAAGTAAGATTATTGCTTACATCATTAATTTAGGTAAGGAACAGTGCTGGTCCAAGCACCGATCTCTGAGGCGCACCAGATTTTACAGGTATTAGTGTGGAGCAATATTCATTTGCACAAACAAACTGCTGCGGTTACCTAGAAAACTGACGATGCAGTTCATCACATTCCTGCTTATATTAAGGTTATCCAATCTCAGTATACGACGATTATGAGCCACCTTAACGAACGCTTTTGCGAAGTCGATGAATACAGCGTCTATTCTAATTAGGTTGTGTAAAGCATCGTGAAGGTCAGCCGTCAGTCCAAATAACTATGATTCGCAGAAACGTCCAAGCAAGAACCCGTGCTGGTTTTGGAAAAAGAAGTTGTCCTGATCTAAGTACTTCATTATTGCAGATGAAATTATCTCTTCAAGTATTTTACAGGGTATGCTTGTTAATGAGATAGGTCTGTAATTTGTGAAGGCAGAACGGTCTCCAGATTTAAATATAGGTATAACACGAGCAATTTTCCATTTATCAGGCACGCAACCTGTGTCAATAGACTGCTGAAATAATGCAGTGAAAATGCGGCCTATTGCTGATTTAGTTAGTTTTAGCAGTTCGGGGCAAATACTGTCAGGACCAGGACTTGAATTATTTGGCAAACGGTCAATAGCTTTTTCTATTCCTTCTTGAGTAACCAGAATGTTGTCCAACGCTGTGGCTGAGGAATCGGACGAGGTTGTGAAATCAGTTGAACGCATAGTGAAGCATAATAACTTTAAGGTACTGGCACTTTTAATGTACTTTTAAGACACTGGGCCTTGAAGTAAAATCCCTCGAAAGGATTCACCGGGTAGGCACCCAAAGTATATAGCGACCGAAATCGTCTGGTCATTGTCCGACTCTTTGACTTTCCCGAAAAAACTAAAATGCTCTCCAACGGCTCTAAACTTAGACACATGGTTTTCTATTTCCGAGGTCTTCTCGAAAAGAGTGAGAGGACTAAGAGCTCGATTATGGCAGTCTTCCGCAAACGACAAACATTTCACGAGCTGAAAACTGACGGGAAAATATTTACTTGGGATGCGATAAAAAATGCCAGGATTGAAATAAAGCAATGCCTCCGTTCCTCCCGCGGGGACCATACCACTTCATCCATGCGCAGAGGCCGTAATAAAAATAACGCAAACTGACAACACACGAAAAAAAGTCAGAGTTCGTACTTTCAATGCAAGAAGTATAGTAAACAAAAAAGAACATTTAATCATGTCGTACCAGCATCACGTATTAGTAATAATTGACACATGGCTGCATCCAGGGGTCCTGAATTCTGAAATAGTCCCCTCGTCATGTAGATTGTTTCGTAGATATAGAGGATCAAGAGGACCAGTAGCAAATACCAGTAGAGGTGGCCAGTAGCAAATAAAATGAATTTTAAATGTTCAGTGTTAGATTGTATTCCGGACCATGAAAGCGTGTGGTGCAAGATCACGTATTGTGATAAGTGCATAATCTTTTGGGGCGTGTACAGACTGCCGAATGCTGCACCTTAATATCTTTAAATGATGCATGACTACCTTTCAAACCACACCAACACAAGGTCAAAAATTATCGTAGCTGAGGACATTAATTTACCCGGAATAAATTGGAATACCCTTACACATGACGGTCGGGAACTACGAAGTTCGGAATCACTGCTGGACACCGCATTCAGTTTTTCTTTAGATCATCTGGTTACTGAACATTCCCAGATAAATTCATCTTCATCGTCTCTCCTTGAACTAACATCTGCGAGCAGTACGCTGCAGGGGTGTACTTTGTGCATCCCTGCACACAGTACCAGGCGATCATCTTATCCTGCCCCGTATCAACGACTCGGCAACACAAAACACCACTGCCGACATATGTGAAAGATTATGCGCGCGCTGACGATCCTGCCGTGTTCAGCTTCCTGGAGTCAAACTTGCCGGATTTTAATGGAATTACAGGCGTGAACGAACTGTGGTCATGTTTCAAAGACATCGTCTCTTTTTACGAAGCTAATTTTAATACACCAAGCAAAAGGCGTAGCAACAGAGAATACCCACGTGTAACTCGAGAAATAATACGGATGAAAAGAAAGCTAAAATGCCGACCGAAAGATCAAAGGAATGGCGACATTCATAATCTTATTATTACTTTACAACATAAAATCGCAGAAGCCAAATCGCCTTTCCACAACATTACCATCGTTCATGGCGCAGAGTCCTCACAAATTCTGGCGATATTTGGCTGATAAACGAGAAGCAATTTCGCAAATAAAAATTTCAGATACCATTATTTCCAAACTGGAAGATATTGCGAGGGAGCTTAACACTTTGCTCCAATCTGTCTTCACGAAACATGCCTCTAACACCCAAATAGAACCGTATCCGCTGATAGTGCCCATGCCAGAATTAATAATAAGCGAAGAACGTATCATTTCTCCTTTAGAAAATTTGGATTTGAAGAAATCTCGTGGTCCCGATAACCCCACCGGGAGGGTGATGTTACGGTGAAAAAAAAGAAGAATGTGACACGAACTAGAAAAACATGAAAACTCTGGCCGCTGCCTGAACGCCCATATACATCAGTTTAAATATGCGCACTCGTGGGCCTGTTTTCTTCCTGCAACAATATGTACGGAGGGGGCTGAAAGTACCGATGCCGATTAATCACCAGCTCCCCACAGGCAATCTGTTTTATAAATGAACACATCGAAAAGGTGTGTTGAAGTTTCGGAGTGCCCGATCACACTGAGCCCCTTAACCCTTTAGGCCCTGGCGTCCTATAAAAAGGACGCGAAAAGAAAATGTTCTTAATCATTACGCAAATGGTTAGCAAACTCAAAAAAGAATTTGAGCTATTCTCCATTCACCTCCGCCAGCATAGGCGACAGTTTCTTCATCCTTGTCTTTCTCAGAAAGCCCTAGAGGTGAAATCAAAATGCCGGAAGGCAAGAAACACGACTGCAGCAGTTTCCACGTCTTTTGATAATATTTTACTCAATACCTATTGTGTGCTTAGCGATCATAATTTTGTGTGTTGTTTCTGATATGGTTAGGAGTGTATTTATATCGGGAACCTTTGCCTCTTATTTGCGCATAGCACGCAGCACGCCATGATCTGCGTGTCCTAAATATAGGACACCAGGGCTCAATGGTTGTCAAGGGCCCTGAATAAGTTGAATGTACAGTGAGGACGCTGTTGCTTGTAACAGCTTCCGATTTCTTGTGTTATTATTCCGAAGGCGGTAAGTGAGCCTGAACTTCTCCATTCAGTCGAAAGGGGACTCCTATTGTAATAAGTATGTGTATCAAGGACCCAAATATGTTTGCTGCACTATAGAAAGTGCGTGTGCGTGTTGGAGGTAGAAGACGATGACGATGAAAAGCAGTTTATACAGTTTGCCTTTGCAGGCTAGGGGAGCAGTAATTTCTGCACAGTAGACGAAGAATTTGCCATGTATGGCGAAAATACATCTGACAAGGTGACTATCAAGTAAATGGAGGCCATTCAAGTGCAATAATGAAGGAAGTGGGCGTGTTGGGGGTAGATGACGATGAAAACCAGGATACACATGTCCGGAACCGAGGGGTTGCAGCGGAGCTACCGAACAATAGGACCAGCGCAGCATGCTTTTAGAACAGACTAGCGCGTGCCATGCTTACGCATCGAGCACGCGCCGCCCAACTTTATTTTCGTCGTCTTTTGCAGCCGGCACCAAGGCGCCGGCCGAGAGCGCCTACCTTAGCGTCGCCGCGTTGCGGCCTCGGTGGGCGCTACACAGTTTGCTTTTTGAGGCTTGGGGAGCAGTCATTTCTGCACAATAGACGAAGATTTGGTTATCTATGACGAAAATACATCCGATAAAGCGACTATCAAGTAGATGGAGGCCTTTCAAGTGCAATGATGAAGGATATCTGCGTGTTGGAGGTAGCAGTCGATGACGATGAAAAGCGGGATATAGTTTGCTTTTGCAGGCTTGGGGAGCAGTAATTTCTGTAAAGTAGAGAAATTGACTATCTATGACGAAAACACATCCGACAAAGCGACTATCAAAGATAGAGGCCATTGAAGTGCAATGATGAGCCGTGTATAACCAGCACGAAGAACATTTGTGATGCCTCTGATGCAAAAGAACCACTGCCAAATGACCATCATGCAAGTTTTTATACATTTAAATGTGTGATACAGCCGAGAATAATATGCAACTTCGAAATACTTCATATTGCTCTTTACAACCACTAAGCCCTGGTGTCCTATATATAGGACATGACGCTATATTTTATGCTGATGTGGTATTCCGAATAAACTAAATATTTTTGTGCTTCTTAGGCCGTAGTAAATCAATACAAAATGAAGGAAACATTTTCTGAACGTTAAAAAAATTCAGGGCTGAAAGGGTTAAACTTGTAACAGTGATATAGTAACATATGGAATTAGTAAGAAATCGTACGGAACGATTCTTTATTCGCTCCAAATAATAATACCAACTTTAGTGTTCGGGTCTGAGACCAAATAATCATAATCGAGGATCGAACGCAGGTTAGAAAAATATAGAACTTGCCAAGTGGAACTTTCCAAATTTTTGTTTTAATGGAGTTTACGACAGGCCCGGCTTTCAAGGTTATGTACTCTACATTTTGTTCCATTTAAAGTATGATGAGAAAAAAAACAGCCAGATATTTTGCATGATCTACGTTTTCGATTACAACGTTTTCTAGGTAGTAGTTGCAAAAGATATTAACTCGCTTTCTGATGCAGTGAATGTGAGTATACATTTCGCGGTAGTAAGGTTCATGAACCCACTTCCGGCACCAGTAAAGATTTCGGTCAAGGGCAGCCTGCAAAAGAAGCATCATCATAACCTAATGGGAGATGTTATATTTAGACTCATCTCACTGATGTATATATGTAATAAAGCGGTCGTAAAACGGCCCCTTTTGGGACTGCCGATGTGACTACCGGAAAGTATGATTCCGAGCCGTTCATGACAGAATTTTGTAAAAGGCCTAATAAATGATGCACCCAGCCAAGCACGGAGTCAGGAAGGCCTAGGTAAGACATCTTAAAGAGTGACAGTGAGTGCGGAACAGTGTAGAAAGCTTTTTTTTTTTTCAAATCTAAGAGAACGCAACGTATTTGAATAAAAAAATTAAAACATGCAAAAGATGTCATGGGATCAGCTGTGCGATAGGGCAAAATTCCGCCCGGAAAGCGTGTGGAGCGCGGCTGAATAAAAATGAGAGCCCTTCCACTACTGTGAAGATGGAAGCCAGCGAAGATGGGACCATGGTGGGTCTGCTATAGTGAATATTGCTACAGTGAATTTGTATATTGTCATTATTGGCTATATTGAGCGTCTTCGGCATGTTCGTCAAAGAGCAAGGACACGGGCGTCTTGTTTTCGCCCGGCGCGATGGCCTAGTAGGGAATTGGCTGCGCCAAGTCCGCGCCATCGTCATAGACATGGCGTATGAGCCACAGCGCTAATAGCCGCGGCACACTGCACGCCATTGTCAGGATCCTGACGTTAGTATCCTGGAAGATGTGGTTAAACGAGCGCCCGCCCCATAGAGAGTCCAGTACACACTAGTCTTCCAGTACACGCTAGTCTGAGATATAGGCCTGTAATGTTATGGAAATTTACCGGATTGTGCAGCCCGTGGCCGGTCAGTTAGCCTTGGCAGCAGCGGGGCAGCTGAGAAGCACGCTCGCTAGATGTTATCTTCCTGTTCATGCAGGTTGTTCACATATTTCAGCCCGTTTCCAAGGTCGATTCACATAGGTCGCGAAGCTTCGGGCGAAAAGCGGTTCAGAACAAATTGTCACCGACAACAGCAAGGGTGGTTATGGGAGCAGCGATTGAAGCGCCGCTATGTTTGGAGGGAACAAACATTTCGAAAGAAAAAAGCGTTTTATAAATAAAGAGAGACACAGCTAGATTCATTCAACGAAAATAAAGTTCCTAATCAATTTTGTATGCGCATGGCGAGAAAAGAAGAGACGATTTGGTTTTACTTGGTCATTATTAATAAATACTTTTTTTTCAGCGCCCACCGTAAGAGGGCCCCTCGATAGCGGCGGGCGTTCACGCCGCTATCACTTGCAATGCAATGCAGCTCTTGAAGTGTGCAGAAAGGCGCGCTCGTAAAGTTCACCTGTTAGAATACGCCCCCCTCACATGTTGTGTTGTTTTACTTGCCGACGTTTATCTAAATTTGGTGACGCAGGTAGTTTCATTATTTCTTAACCTGTTCAGGCAAAAGCACTAAGTGGCGACCGCCAGATAATTGTTTAATTTAGTCGTTTTTGTGCGACAGCGCTGGCCGACGGGCTTGGCGTCCGACGAAAGGACAAACGCTCTACGCCCAAAGCGTTCGGCGGCCTCCAAAGAAAGTATGTTCTCTGCAGGGATGCGATTTCGACACCCGTACGGCGGACCTTTTCCTGCCTCGCCTTCCGTGCTGAAAGCTCGGAAAGCCTATGAAGTCGTATGGCGGGGCATTTGAATATACAGCTGTAATGGCAGGCCTCTGAAAACAAATTTCGCGCCTTTTAGAACAAAATGACGTCACTTCTGTTTTTAACGGATACAACGTCACATTATTTTTTCTTCCGCCGGAAGTGTTCCCTCCTCACACAGATGGCGCTAAGCCCCATGAACCGCCGATGAACTGCCATGTTTTGAACGTATGGGCTTCTATGGAAGCTTCGCCACCAGGTATATCCACCTTGCCGTTTCTTTCTGTATTTTATCCTTGCTGCCTTTGCTGTTGCCAATATCTGTGCATGTTGTGCCTGATCTAGGTTCTTTTTCGACTGCACTGATTGAAGTAGAATGGCTCTTGGTCTAGATGAACTCCGGGAAGAATTTAAGAAAGAACTGAAGAAATTAAAAAGAAAAACAGAAAGAGACCTAAGAAAAGAACCCAATGAGACGAGAAAGGAACTCGGAGACGTGAAGAAAAGTATTTCTTTCTATGACAAAATGTATGAGGACATGAAAGATGTGAATGAACGACTCCTAAAAGCAAACGCAGCTCTAGAAAACGAATGCAAATGTATGAAAAAGATGTTGGAAGATCAGGAGCTGAGAATCACAGGAAGTGAGCAGTATTCCAGAAAGTGCAATGTGGCGATTAAAGGAATCCTGCAAGCAGATCATGAAGATCTAGTAAACACTGTTTGTCAAGTTGGCATTCTCATGAATGAACCACTCATTCCTAATGAAATTGAAGTGTGCCATAGGGTCAAGGGTCGCAGCGATTCCGAGCCTCCCAACATAATTGTTCAGTTGAAAAGCCGTTCCAAACGTGACAGCTTTCTCAAGAAAGTCAAGAAAATGCACGTCAGACCTCGGCCACACATCTTCCTCTTTCATATATATTAATGAGCATCTTTGTCCAGCACTAAAGAGACTCCTGGGCATGACCATTGAAAGAGAGAGAGAGAGAAATACGTTTATTAAATCATAAAAAATAGAAAATTGTACGTGTATGAAAAGGCAACCCCAGTGGTTTTTCCGATGAGGTGCCTAGATTAAGTTAATGGTTTCGCTTCTTATAAGGTAGGTGAGCAAGCTGTCATATATAGCTTTGCGGTGTTGAGGGGTCCCTCTAGGAAGAATACAGTGGTTGAGTGTGGCGACTGAGCTATGCAGCCCAGCAAGGCAGATTCTTCGCAGTGAGGATAGGCCAGGACATGTCCCTAGCAAGTGGTGTGCTGTAGCTGGCGCACCCATGGTGCAAGTTCCACAGGTGGGGTCAAGCGACTTGTCAATGTATTGGGCTTTGAACGCAGGCGTGACTGCTGTGCCGGTGCGTAGACGGCGGAGTGCCACGCGTTCCCGGCGTGGAAGCCCAGGAGGGAGGGGGTCATGGCCTTCGGACAGAAGCGCTTGTTGAGCAAGCTTTCTATGCTGTCGGAGCTGCAGGTGAGCATCGACAGCTTTCTATGCTGTCGGAGCTGCAGGTGAGCATCGACAGCGTCGACATCTTCTGAAAGAAAGAAGGCACAAAAGGGGAAGTTCGTGTGGACGAGGGATAGCAAAATATTCGCAAGGAAAGATGAGCAATCCAATGTGATCAACATTCGAAGTGAACGCGACATTGATAAGATTGTGTGACCTGGCTCGCATTTTAGCCTGTACTTTCTTCCTCTTTCTTTCAATAATGACGATGCCTGAAGATGTAGACAACATATTTAGTTTTCATGACGTCAAGGGATTGATGTGCTTCCATTTAAACACACAATCAGCTAGAAATAAAGAAGATAACATTTGCGTTCTTTTCGATAGCTTTAACTTTTCGTTCGATGTACTCATGTTAACAGAGACGTGGTAATCTTCGGATAGTGACGTCATCATTTCATTTCATTTCATTTTGTATCCTTAAAGACCCCGTAGTAGGGGTATTCCATAAGGGGTGGGAATACAACAATACAAACAAGTGTTACAATGCTTTCAATTCATTAGATAAAAACGCTGTTACATCTTGAATGAATTGTGATGAACAGGTGACCGCAGCGACTTGATGAGGAAGGGCATTCCAGTGTTTAGATGCTCGGTAGAAAAATGAGGCTGGAAATGTATTTGTGCGTGAGTTTGGTTGTGCTACCTGCAGGGGATGGCCAATGCATTGTGACCGGCGTGATGGGCAAATCAAACGTGCAAATTACAACGTTTTTTATGTCAACAGAACAATCAGACGTGGTGGTGGAGTTTTAATCTACGTAAAAGATAATAATGAATGTCAACTGTTTGATGAAATTGCCTGTATGACAGATGATATCGAATGCCTTGTTTTGGTGTGCCAAAAACTTCTCTTAGCAGTAGTTTATCGCCAACCAGGTGGAAATATAGGATAATTTCTTTCTCTCAATGGAATTTTTGTTTAATCATGTAAACCAAAAGCAGCATTTGCTTGTTCTAGGCGGTGATTTCAATATAGACATGTTACAGTCCTCAATTATGACACACAACTTTAAAACACTTCTACACTCACATGGATTTACTAATGTTATTTACGACACCACACGCACCACAGAATCGACGAATACCTTGATTGACCTTTTTATAACCAACCAGCCAGCGGACACAGTTATATCCGGAGTTATTTCTTCCCATATCAGTGATCACTTTCCAATATTTTTATTCATTAGGCCTCATAAATGCCGCGTTAATTATTACTCATCCATTAGAACAGTACAGAATAATAATACACACAGTTTAGACAACTTTCGCAATAGATTAAATTTGATAAATTTGGATGCCGCAACTCGAGCGAAGACATCAGATGAGGCGTATGACATTTTTATTCGTAAGTTTGCAGAAGCTTATGCCGAATCATTTCCTCTGATAGAGATAAAGAACGCGCGTAATTCGCGTAAGCCGGGGATGACTAGAGAGTGCATAAAGATGGTAAGAAATAAGATAAACTTTTACAAAGGTTTTTTAACATCGCGCAGTCCAGATGATTGGGCAATATTTAAACAGCATCGGAATAAAACCAACGCCTAGCTGCGAAAAACAAAACGCGCATATTTTTGTGGTGCTTTTCAGCAGTATGAAAAAACCAAGCCCGATGTTATGTGGAAAAAGAACGAATTACTGGGTCGCTCACATTCCACAGAAGCTATTAAAGAATTTATGCTAAACAACGTATCCGTCAAGGGTTCAGAATTGAGTGAGTCGTTTAATGATTTTTTACGAGTTTAGTGGTCAGCACGCATTACCCAGAGGCAGCAAACGAAATAAGTAAAAACGATAGCAGTATATATATATCAGTCTTACAGAAGATAATGAAATATTTGGTATATTACACTCCTTTAAAAATAGTGCAGCTTGTGACATAGACGGAATACAGATAAGACCAGGTAAATATGTAATAGACATTATTTTACCACATCTTTGCAATATTTATAATTTAGCGCTCAGTACAGGTGTCTTTCCAAGAAAAATGCAGATATCAAAAGTGGTTGTGATAATTAAAGGAGATGACAAAAATAGCTTTTCTAATTACCAACCAATTTCCATATTACCCATTTTTTCTAAACGCCTAGAAAAAGTAATTTTGACAAGATTACCGAAGTTCACTAATAAATTCAATATACTTAATGACGCCCAGTTTGGCTTTCGCAGTGGCCGTTCCACAGAACTTGCACTTTTAACTCAGAAAGACTTCATTTTCAGAGCATTCGAGGAAAAGCAATCAGTCATAGGCATTTACACAAACTTCTCGAAGGCGTTCGATCGACGTATTCATCAAACACTGCTAAAAAAACTACAGTTGTACGGTGTTCGCGGTTTACCATTAGATCTCATAGCGTCATACCTCCGGATTGGCATGCACGTGTAGAAATCAATGGATACTCATCTTCATGTAAACCCATAAATACAGGGGTCCCACAAGGGAGTATTTTAGGTCCCTTCTTGTTTAATCTCTATATAAGTGACATCATAAGTATTAATAAAACATCTAAATATGTCTTATATGCAGATGATATGACAGTATTATTTCTTTCACAGAATTTACATAATACAACTAGTGATATAAACGATGTTCTCAAAAGTCTTAGCACGTGGTGCAATTTGAATTCGTTACATGTAAATGTAAACAAAACAAAAGCTATCGTATTTTCACTACCCCAAATAAATTTCTCACTAACAGACCCCCTAGTTCTGGATAATTCCGTCATAGAGATTATTGACACTGTTAAAACTCTTGGAGTTTACTTTCAGAAAAATTTGTCGTGGGATACACATATCAACCATCTCGTTGCCCGCATTTCCAAAACCGTAGGTGTCTTCGCAAAATAACAATTTTTACTTCTGAGTAGTGTCAAACTACAGCTATATCATGCATTATTTTCCTCTCAAATGAGCTACTCTTTTCTTGTTTGGGGCACCACGTCACTAACAAACATAAATAGATTACACGTACTGCAAAAGAAAGCTATCCGCCATATAGCTGGAGAACACTACAGAGTACACACAGGACCGCTATTTACATGGTTTTGCGTAGTTCCTGCTCACAACTTCTGCCCATACAATTTAGCCCTCAGATATAAACAATGCCTTAAATTTTTAGATGGAACATTACGTACATTAGCTGAACTTAAGGAAAAAGCTCACCCATACTCTTTCCGTAATACTGAAAAGTGGATTATTCCATACACTCGATTAAATATGAATGAGCAGATGCTTTGTTACAGACTGCCAAAACTCTTAAACTGCTTGATTGAACATGAAATATTCATTGAATCTATCAGTAAGAAAACACTAAGAAAATTTTTGTATCCGTTGAATAGTGCACATCTGTGAAAAATATACGTTTCTTCTCTATCAATTTTATATGTTTCTATAGCGTAATGAAACTCTGTACTAGTGTAATGAAACTAGGGTAATGAAGAATATTTAATGTTTCTCTTGTTTCAGAAATGGTGTTTCGTGTTTTTTCTTTTGTGTGTATGCATACTAAGTGATTTTTTATATACATATAAAAATAAGGGGACACAGGATGCTTTGTTACCGTAATTACGTATAATGAGTGTTTCTTTTCGGTGTTCCACATCAACTGCTTTCTTATATGCCTTGTAAAGGGGGCCTGAATCCTCGCCAAGCGAACACAGTTTCACATTTTGTTCGGGCCTCCTCCATTTTTTTATATCTCAAGAAAAATGGAATAAACTTGAATTGAATATCTGGAAAACTAAAGCAGCAACTGATGGAGATGTGTTTGCTGTTCGTCGAAATTCTGAAGATCCTTAGCCGCCAACGATGGCGCTTCAAGATCCAGCTTGACGATGTAGCTAACTACAAGTTTCGATGGAGACGAAGTATTGAAGCAAAGAGTACGCCGCGTGCAGATGACCTGACAACGCGGTATCTCTTGTAGTTTTAGTGAAGAAGAGGGATGGTGCCCTGCTTTGTGCATCGATTATGGTCGCCTGAACAAGAGATGTGTGTAGATAACGTGCGAGAAACTTACTATACAAGTAAGTGGCGCTACTTTCTTTTGTAACGAGCGGCACTCACTCTTAAGCGCCGACGTTCCGGAGTTGAACTCCTTTCTTTGGAGTTTAGCTATGCAGCGCTGGCGGATGAATTATCCTTTATCCTCGAGGAAAGCCATGCATCGCGAAGGGCCGGCAACACAGGCAGTCCTTATGTAGCAGGGGTGACACATGTTGATTCCGTTCCTTATATATTCCTTGCATTCGCGTTCTTTATATGCGAATGACTATTTCTCCAGCTAACTACAGCACACGTCTTTTCTTTATCGTTACACATTTTGCAGCATGAATTGGGTACAGTGCATTAGCGAACACCCAGTTGCATTTCCGACAGCTGATCGCACAGTAGCCGGGCAGAAGCAGTAATGGTTGCGTATTCGTGCGCATTCTCTGAGGCAACATATGGCGCGCCGCCGAAAGCGCCATCTCGTTCCTCTAGAGCAAACTTCTTCACGAAAAGGGTCAATACACCCACGCTTGCAGAACATGCATTTATGGGAACCATATGGTTGCATTGTACTGACGATTGCAACAGAACTTCCTTTGGGAGAGAGAAAGAGAAAATGAGAGCGAGATAGAGAAAAAGAAAGAGAAAGAAGGGGGAGAGAGAGAGAGAGAAAGAAAAAAGAAAGTGAGAGAAAGATAGTAAGAGACAGAGATAACCTAGCTACAACCGAGAGACGCAATCAATCAACCAGCTTCGCTGTGTCGTGAGCTTCGCGCTGCCTAGTGCAAGCTTTTGCTTATTAATTTTTTTTGCCACACCGCAGTTTCTTTTGTAACGCTATGCATCATCTACTGTTACACCACGATAACGATTACATATGTTAACGTCTTTATTTTCCTTTATTTTATGACCTAGACGCGGCGACGGCAACGCAACTATTTTGTTTTTCTTCCCATATCCGCAATGTGGCTTACACAGAAACAGGCCTGCCACGCTGCGGTCCATGGTTCGAATCCCGGTCAGAACTGAAGTTAGGAAATTTGCAGGCGCAAGTTGGAATCAGCTAGCGCAAGACAGGGTTAATTGGAGATCACATGGAAATGCCTTCGTCCTGCAGTGGACATAAATATAGGCTGCTGCTGCTGATGATGATGATTGTAGGGACAGATTTTGCTGGGGCACTCGCCAAAAAATGCTTATACGCATTAAACGATAAAATATCTACTCGTGTCCGTAAATGCACGCTCGAAGAAATTAGGAGTGCAGCAGAAAGAACTCCCACCAAGATCTAGGATAGCAATATAACGCGGTTATGCAGAAGAAAGTTCTCAAGAAATTGCATGCAGCAATTAAATCACAGCATTATTATGTCCCACATTAATTACATTTCTCGCCTGTCCTGTGATCCGTTCTTTAATTCGCATTCTAAAGCGCGGCATATGGAGAAGCCGGTGGGTGGCGACGGCCATCCTTCAATAATTGGAATACCTCAGGCTTTCACGGGAGTGACAGTGTTAGGAGACCAGCGAAAATGTTGACTGGAACAAAGAAAAGGTATCGTGATTTCGCCATAATAGGGAACGCAACCCACAAAAGACACGACAGATTTCACGAATAAAGTGTGTCGGGGGGAAGGGAAAAAAACGATATAATTTTGCGTGTGAATTTTGAATTGTTGTGCTACAGCTTTTATAGAGTTTCACTTGCACAAGTACCAAAGCTATAGAAGATGAATGAAACGCCTGGTAAAGAAAAGCCTAACACATGAAGTAGTACAAAATGGGATGCCATACGGATCTCATTAAGGCTCTAGATTAAAAAAGGAACAACCTGACAAGGGCGTACCATTCATCTGTGCTAATTGGACATAGCCGGTGTTTCAAGGGCGTTTAATTCGAATAATCAGTCCCCACACCTCAGGTATTTTGTCTCCCTGGTACAAGACACGATGTAATATCCCACTCATTCAACCGTTAATACCAGCATAGTTTAAGGGTAAAAAAATATATTGGGGACTAACTGATTCAAGGACCTTGCAGTGGAATTTCTTGCACCTTAAGATATATTGCACAACTTAGCCTTGGTGACGAGTAAACTTGCTTTTTGTGTAAGTAACAGCGTTAGCTTAAGCTGCCATTTTATTACTTGTATGTCTTTATAGTAACTGCGCTCGCTTAACGGTAGCATCCATTTCATGCAGGGAAGGATATACATTTTACTACAAAACTGAACGTGAAGTTGGAAGCTGAACGTGATATGTTGGAGGCTGTTTTCATACATAGGGTTGCTTTTTCTTGCGCTGAAAATGATACTGGCGAAAACTGACGCCAGCAAAATAGTTAGATACATTTCTTTCTGTTAAGCATCATGGCATAAAAATCGGTATGCACTGTTTCGAAAAAAGAAGACCAAACCGAAAATAAAGAAAAATCATTGGCGATTTGGCAGTAAGTGCGAGAGAAATGCGTTCGAATTATTACGTCGCACCTCTTTGAGGTCCTGTAAACCTGACTTGCAAAGTGTTGTACAGGGATGAGTACTCGACGAACGTCCTGTCGCTTCAAGGAGTGAAGTGCACTTTACGGTTGTCTGGAGAAAACCAACCACAGTTGCGCTGTATTTATATATAAACTCACTTCCAAGCTGTCCGCGATACTCACGTGCCCAGCTTCCCACACTTGAGACACATACACCTTTTTTCCACTTTGACACTCGTAATGCTAATGCAATAAAAAAAAATTATAATGCTCACTTGTACCACCGGAATTTCGGAGTCCTCGCATCTGCTTTTATATACATATGTTACTCTACTACCTGCAACTACAATAAACTAGGCACAGATAAACACCGTGAATATGCGGAGTGTATAACCCAGCAAAAACAAAAAAGAAGATCATGGGGTTTGCGTACCAAAAGCAGGATCGGATTATTAAGCCACGCCGTAGTGTGCAACTCCAGAGTAATTCAGACCACTGCGCTTCTTTGACATCCCCTCAATGCACGATACACAAGCGTTTTCGCAGTCCACCCCCATTGGAAAGCGGTCACTGAACCCGCGGCCTTCGCAGCGCAACAGTGCAACAACATGGTCACTGGGCTATTGGGGCAGGTCGGTTGTAAAACCCACAGTGACACTCATTGGCATATCCGAAGCGCATTCGAAGCTATATCCCTGAAAACTTGCCTAACGAACGGAAGCCATAGAGGACGCTCTCGGCTACAATTGGGGCTTAGGCTAACAACATGTGTGTGCAAAAAGTATAGAAATTGGTAGCTATCTACCAATTTCTATACGTTTTCCAAGCTATACCTTCCTGCAAAGTATATAGTTTGCGGGAATCCTTCGCGTAAATTCTATTTCGATGCAGAGAACTAGAGAGCAAAATGTTTCCAGCAACGCAACAAACAATCGCCAAGCCATAATTAGGATTTTGAAACTGGCTCTTCTATCAGAACGTGGCCATCCGCAGTAGAATGACTCATTCATTTCAGCACTCGTATTCATAAAAAGTGCCTTCATCAGGTTCCGTGCCAGAGCTTTTTTCGAGAATAATAAGCGATTGAAATAAAACCAACGCAGGCGCAGCATAGCGTGAGAGCGGAAGTGCTATGACAGATTCAGAGTTACTTAGCATACCCTGCGTGTGGCTGTAGAGGATAATTATATGGCCAAATTGAACTGTTCCACTACTTATTATACTGTATATACATGACCCCGTCGCAGAAGCCCCACGAGTGCGTCTGCTCCCCTCTGAAGCGTCTGGTCTGCCTGCTCTATGTGTCCCTGCGTAACTTGATCCGATGTTTATTTTACCCGCGCCCTCCGGTGGCATACCAGAGCGGCTCGTGGTGTCCAGACGTCGGAGCCGAAACTGGCTGAACCGAAACTGAATGCTCCCAAACCTCTCCTCGTAAAATGCAGAGAGGAATATATTACAAAAGAATGGATAGTTGGGCGAGTTGGTACGGTAACATATTATTGGTATAAGCGCGCACGGACGGTGGCGGAAGAAGACAGGACGAGCGCTATCGCTCGTCCTGTCTTCTTCCGCCACCGTCTGTGTCTTCTTCGTGCTTATACCAAGGAATATATTAGGCAAGGATGTTGGCAGCGGAAGTATCCGCGAAAAGTCAGTCGTGTCCCAAATCGCAGAGGTCGACGCACAGTTCTTCCTGAACGCGTGGTGCACGGATGTGCGAGTTTTGTGCATGGCACGGTGGTGGTGTCGTTGAGCTCTACGTGCGCCGGTTTCAGTCGGTTCACGGAGATGACTTCGGATCGACTATGAATTTCAACTGTGAATGTTTTTAGGTTGCGACAAAATACTTTGAATGGGCCGTCATATGGTCACTGAAGGGGTTTCCTCACAACATGGTGGCGTAAGAAACCATGGGTGCACTTATCAAAGTCTTTGGAGACGTAGACTAGAGTAGTCTGCTTCGCTCGAGTCGGTGTGGGACTGAGGCTGTCAATCATAGTCCGCAAGCGTGACACGTACTGGAGAGGGCCGTGCAAGTGCTCGTTTCTGCTCGCTGCTACAACTGGCGAGGGAGGCGCAGGGTGGTGCCATAAAGCAACTCAGCGGTGGTGCATTTCAAGTCAGTTTTGAGCATTGTGCGCATGCCGAGAGGAATAAGTGCGAGCACTTCGGTCCATAGAGATGGTTCCCCATAGGCAGTTAAAGGAGATTTGAGCTGCCTATGCATTCGCTCGACCTGCTAGATTGTACGCGGTGGTGCGAATACGATGTGTGCCGTGGACAGCGAGAAGTTCATTAAAAAGAGAAGAGTCAAAGTGACGTGCGTGGTCTATTGTGAAGGTGGATGGTGTTCCGAAGCGTGCAATTCATGTTTGCAGGTATGCCTTTGCAACGGTCTCAGCAGACATATCTCGCATAGGAACTGCTTCCGGCCAGCGACTGAAGCGATCGACACAGGTAAGAATGTAGCGACAATCTTTGGGAAGGTGACAATTATGTCGACGTCGACTTATCTGAGCCGAGCATCTGGTGGCAGCAACGTTGACAGTTGAGTCACAGTGTGACACTCTATCTTTGACGTTGGCACTGAGTGCATGTACACGACCAATGTCTGATGTCCTTATTCATGCTTGGCCACAGGTAACGCGCCGTCAAAAGTGATTGCGTTGCACGGATTCCCGAGTGTGAAAGAGAGTGGAGAGAGCCGAATACAGAGCGGCGAAAAGATTCCGGTACAGATGGTATGGCGTGACAGCAGACATGTCACACGTCAGTAGCTGCGTGCATGTTTGCAAGGGCACGTCTGGAAATACTAGAGTCCTTCACGAATTTCTTAGCTCTCAGAGCTCTTCATACTCTCTTTCTTCTGATGTCATTTTGTCAAAGTCGATTCAATTTGAATGCAAGGTGAAATTGCTCATTTGTGCACGTGACAGTGCATCAGCTGCAGTGGCGTTCTCAGAGCCGGTGAGATGGCGAATTTCAGTGAAGAATTCTGATATGAGTGCCAGTGAGTGAGTGAAATAACTTTATTGAGGTCCAGGGAAGACGCAGGGGACACCCCGCGCCACCCGGCTAGTCCCACGTAGGGACCGGCAAGCCAAGCTTGACGGCCCGATCGCGAGCACTCTGGAGCAGTGGCGTTCTCAAAGCCGGTGACATGGCGAATTTCAGTGAAGAATTTTGATATGAGTGCCAGCTGTCGAATTTATCTTCGTCACAATCCATCTGATTGGGGCAGTGAAAACTTGGGTTGGTGGCTTGTTATCAGCGACAATATAAAATTTACTATCCAGAAAGAAATCGTGCAAATCATACGTCGAGCATGAAAGAAAATGAATTTGTCATAAGATTGCTGAGCAGGCTTAGCAATCTGTGGCGCTCCACCTGTAAGCCATAGTTACTATGTAACTATGAGGCACAGACCATCATTCTGCATTGTTATTTTGCTAAGAAGCAAATGTATTTCTCTAGCTAAGGAGATATTGGTGCGCCATTTGGTTAGTCATTATTGTCCTAAAGGCAGCGTCTTGGTGCACACAGGTTTCTCCGATTTATTGCTTTCGTTATTTTATTGTACGCCTATCCTATCGCACTGTTTATTTTTTCGCCTCATGCAAAATCGGATCGCCCCAATCATCTGATGTTTAAAGAAAGGGGAAATTGAGCCATCATTCATTGAACACGAGAGAGTGGAGCTTCGTTTCTGAGGGGACGCACGCGTGTCTCGGCCGACAGTAATCGTGAGTCCCCAGGGTATGCTTATAGATTTCCTCGCTGCGCACATAATTAAATTCGCATACCGGCCGGGTGCTCGTTCCTAAAGGGTTGGAAACGCCGTTCCACAGACTGTTGCGCCCTCCGCGGCCGGGTCTCCCCCTTCGGCGGAACGCTATGCTTTATTAACCTCGCAGGCAGCTTCAAACTGCTGCCACCCGGCTCTATATAAGTACTTCTGCGTTATGTCTTTACTTGCGCTTTCTCCCTGCCCCAAACATTAAAGAAGTGCAGTGGGGAATTAGGCCTGATAAATTGGCGCCCCTGCACGCGAATGCCAACCCTTAATTGTAGCGCACCACCGTAATACCAACCCCTGCATTCTCAAATGATCCTTAACTCGAAGCTTTACCTCCACTCCACTAGGTTGAGCACAGCACCACCTCTCGGCTGAAGAAAATGCTACGGTTATCAAAAATTCCCGTAGGTTGCGAATTAAGCACGGTGACCATTCATGTCGTGGGGCAGCGCTGCTATTTACGTGCTCGAGTTGAGGTAGATCGATAAGCGAAGCAACGTTATAGAATACGAGTGCAACAATTGTTGCTTTCGCCGATGTGCTGCAATCAGGGGCGTAGCCGGGGGGAGCAGGGGTTGGGGAGGTTCAACCCCCCCCCCCCTCCCGAAATGTTTGGCGCACCCCCTCCCCACTTACCCACCCTTTGTTCTCGTCGCTTCGCGCTGACGTAATTCAAGAAACCGGTGCTACTATCACAATTTCATTCCTGGGCGCTTCCGTTTGGGTCCGTAATTTACAGCGCATCATGTCTGCATATGAAAAAAACTGTCACGGTGTTTGTCAAGGCTTTGACACTCTGTGAGGTTTTGGGCGAGAATGTGGCGGCCACATTCTAAAGGACAAATGCGGCAGCCGCATTTTAGATGAAGGCTAAAATTCTCGAGGCCCATTTACTTAGATTTAGGTGCACGTTAAAGACCCCAGGTGGTCGAAATTTCCTGTATACATTTCCGCCGCTTCCCTCCAGGCGCCGGTTAGGCCGCGCTCGCGTAGGATCTTAGGCTACGTTCACACTTGGTCTCGAAGCAGGCGGAAGCGGCAAAATCTTGCAAAACTCCGCCCGCCTAGGTGGCAAAACAGGCAAAAACACAGGCGGCGAGTCAAATCGGTCTCGGACCGATTTTTTCGCCATGGCGAAGCAGAAACACGGCGGAAAGTCGTTCTTCTCGACCGGAAGCTACACTAGCATGTAAACATCCGGTCGTAAAATTGAACATGGCACCAAAAGTGTAGGCTGCAATGCTGATCGACGCGATCAAGAACCAGCCCTTGCTCTACGACAAGAGTGGCACTAAAACGTACTGTCAGCAATACTCGCGATAGTATTCAACGTCTCGCGACCGGAGGTGCGGCAACGAAGCCTTGGCGTGACCCAACTTCTCGCGCTTTTGCAAAGCCAGGCGAACCCACCACCGCCGTTTCCGAGGTGTCCGCGTCTTCCGTTTATTCATTGTCCATTTCTAGAAAACAAGTAGGTAGAAGTATAAAAGCCATTTCTTCTTCCACTTCCATGGCAGACAGTAGTTAGGCAGATTCCTCGTTGGCGCTCCATAATTCTCCTCGCACGTGTACGGTATGTTGCAGAAGTCGCGGGGTGCTTTTTTCGTCGCGACGATAGATTGGGAGCGTAGGTCTCACGTAGGACGCGCAGGCTTTGGCGAGCCCCAACACAAGGGCCAGCCCGGGTTTTAGCTGTGGTGTTCCCGTTGCCCCTTTGGTGTCCTGGAGGCGCCGACAATACGAAATGATGAAATGTTATTACAACTTGTAAATAAAAGCTATTAAAGAAATATTTTCACGCCTAGGCACCAACCTGTGACTCAGAGCTACCGCGCTCGTGTGAGGAGAATTACGGAAGGCCAACGAGGAATTTACCGAAGGTCGCAGATGACACGCGAAGTTGCGTATAATGATCACTTTTGATGACGGTACGTGGGTCAAAGAATGAACATACCGCTCGAAATAATGCGATAATGAGCGCCACCACCCCGACAAACGTACGCAGACCAGATGGATCTGGACGGAAACGGCAGCGGCGGCCGCGGCGGTAGCAAAAGAAATGTGAACAACTTGGACAGTCGCGGAAAAAATTTTCCGGCCGCTTTGGCCTTTCCGCCCGCTTGCCGCTTCCCAAGTGTGAACGTAGGCTTAGTCAGCGCGAGAAACGTCTCTTGTTTGCGATTGCGCCCCTACGGAAGGCTGGTAATTACTGTTGTGTTGAATCCCAAACCAGCAATTACGAAAGGCTGGTAGTAGCTGTTTTGTTGTGGAATCCCAAACCAGCAATGTACACACGAAGGGGTTGATGACAGCAGTGAAATTGCACCGACTCGCAACAGAATGCACGAATCAGACAGCCGACAAGCGTGGATTACTGCATGCTGTGCGCAGTACATCGCAAGTAAACTCTTGTTGCAGGCGCTGACAGTTCTCATCGGAGTTCACGCGTCCTGAGAAATTGATTATGTGCACTAAGCACTGAACAAGAGCGGAGTTCATTCCTGCATCACTAGTACACCAATCAATCGAGATTCTGTGAGGTACAAGACCGCTTCCTGTTTGCACCGACGTAAGTGAAGCAGAAATGAGTTGCACGCACTACTTAAAATGCGTACACATGCCATATCTATAACTCGTGTAACAGCGCGAAAAATAACAAGGAAGGGACGACAATAGAGACCGAGTGAAAACAGCGCTCTTTTCACTCGGTCTCTATTGTCGTTCCTTCCTTGTTATTTTTCGCGCTGTTACACGAGTTGCAATGAACCAACCAGCCCAGCAAGCTACAATTCTGCCATATCTATGCTGTGCGGTGAAATATTCTGTACAATTCTGAATCTGTTGACGTATAGGCAAATGACGGCTGCACGCTCGCACAAAGCGGAAGACACAGCAGCCCATGCACTTGCCGCAGGAAATGCAACCCTCTCGTATGAGGGAGCAGGGCGACGGAAGCTTCGAAAAAAAAAAAGCACTATGCGTTTTTGCGCGTATTTAAGTTTTCTAGCGCAAAGACGCAGCGAACAAGCTATTGCTATGGGAGTAGGTATAGCCTGGTCACACGTGCATTTTCACGCGTACAGCCGTCCTTGACTTGTGAAACGCACTTCGCCCCGACGAGCCCGACGCCATCTATGCTTAAGGAAGATTAACAATTAATGATGTCTTCTCCGATCGGGCGAGTCGTCTCAATGATGCGTTTTCGGAGACTGGTCCATTCAGTGGCGCGATGAGAGACCGTTGGTCCAAGCGCCCACTGTACCTGTCGTACTTACTGTATTTTACTGAGCTTACTTTAGTTTATACTTAATTTCTTCACAAGCACACGCACACGCGAGGACGGAGGAGGGGGGGGGGGGGGTGTCCCACGTCTTTGATATACATGTATAGAGTCTGCTAAAACTACCGATATTTATTATAGATCACGTCACGTAGACGAAATCAGACGCTTGCCCCCCCCCCCCCCCCCTCCAGAAAAAAATTTCTGGATACGCCCCTGACTGCAAGTACGGCTTCGGCACTCATTCATTGTCGTGGTGGGTGTACTGTAGCTGCAGGTGGGATTGCGCGTCGGTCGAGGCTGGCATTTGCTTCGCCTGGTCATTCTTGCAGTGTCATCGGGGATTTACCACCTGTTGAAGAGATCCCTTAGACATGTAAAAAGGCGTGAAGCCCCCTTGTGGGTTATGTCGGATACTGCCTTGAGTACATGCAAACTAACTCGGGAGGACACGTGTGCGATGTTGTGCCTGGCGGACTTTCTGGACAACGGTTGTACACCGGCTAGCGTGCAGCTACGGAATGCCATTCACGCGACGAAACCAGCGTCCCGTCAATATAATGGAGACACGATAATTTCCGACGCCTCGGAGCTGACCAACGAGGCGAGCCCTGCGATCCCAAACTGTAATGGGGTCATCGGCCATGTGCAACCTGCTAATTGCTGCAAAGAGACTTCGCGGGACCCCGGTTTCACATGAGATTGCATCTTTATTGCATCGAGGGCGGGTCAAATGTTGCACCCCAGAGGCGGAGTCCGGCGGATTGGTGCGGCACCATGGGTGGGATTTTGCAGACTGTGCGACAGTTCCAGTTGGCCGAGAAGAAGGACAGCGAATTCTCGCGAAGAGCGAAAGGGGAAATTGAACTGCTTAAGAAGCGCAGCTGGAGTGTTGAAGGGGGTCCTCGGACATGGAAAGACATGACATGTTGTAAGCTCCGAGAATCATGGAGCCGTTCTTGTAAACCATCATCATGCAAATTTGTACATAAAACTTCATTTTCACATCTCTCGGACGTCGCTCTGGACCTCTCTCTCCCGGCACCTGGCACGGCACCAGCCATGGAACCTTGGTGGCCGCTCGTACCCCTGACTTCCCAACAACGAGTAGCACTAGTCCATCCACAAGAATACATTCGTACACATACCCATCTAACAAGGCCACTTGACTGTACTCGTGCTGCTCAAACCCGCCTGTACACGTTGCCATCTATATAATTACGTGGTGTTGTGGTATTCCACAATGATGCCTTCTTCATTTCCCCGTCATAGCGAAAAAAATTGGAGCCGCAGACTGAGCTTGAAGCTGCCCGATTTCATGGAATACTTTCCCACTCACAGGTAATATTTTCAAAGGCTTGGATTGAGCCTCACACAATCTGACTTGGCAGATAGTACTACACACATCTTGAACAGTAGTAAGTGCGAAAAACGGTAGCGGGAACGTAGCATACCGCGTCTGCACGTTATGTAACGCAAGCCTGAAGCACTCGTGCACTTGGGGCATGACCGTATGGCGGACCTACTGTTTCCTCAATTCTGGCGAAATTGGCGGCACCTCACGGCTGGGCAACACAAATGGCCGCATCTTCGGTTGGCGTTTCGCGCAGCGTCACTGCACCACGATGAGAAGTCAACGAGAGACGCGTTCGCGGAAAAGCACCCGCCTGCACGCGCGCTGGGTGCTTTTATGCGATCATCGTCCAGCCCGGCGTAAAGGGTGCCTCGTCGTTTTTCAGCGCATAATTCATGCTGCACGTGACAACCAACTCTTTCAGCGGTCCAGCCTCTGGGTCCGCCCTCCTTTTCGTCACTCGCGTGCTCGCTGCTATCATCTCCCTCTCCGTTGCTTGGCGCCTAATAAAACATCCGCTATAAATGCCCCGTAAAAATGTCCACACGCCACGTGCAATTCTCCCTCCCCGGAGCATTCGCGTCTTCACACCCTCTTTTGAAAAGATGAGATGCGGTCCTTGATTATGATTACACTACTAATATGCTTCAGTTGGTTTTGTGGTATGCAAGAGCTGCGTGGTATGCATGCGCTTGTTCATCGACCATAGATATTAGGTTCTTCATGATTTATTTGTTCTGTGAAGTGCTCAGCCCCATTCTCCTCCCACTCTGTTCACACATTTTCCACCAAAATGTGGCTCGTACCTATATACCGTATTCGCCAAGAAATGGGTGAAGTATTCCAAGCTATGATGAGAAATGAATTGTAAAGATTGCTTTATATTTTATGGGTTGATACGTGATTATGGGTTGATACGTGATTATGATTCATACGTGTGTTTGCCCCACGACCTACTCAAACATTGTCCTGGTCAACTGGCGGCTCTCCGTGGAGCCGCAGGCCCCCATAGCGCCTCGTTCCAGACTTCGCCGCTATGGGGGCGCTCGAGTTACCCTTCCTGAGCATCGACGTGCAATGGTTACAGCACTCGCGGGCGCGCTGTACAAGTGCTTCCTTCACGCAACGTGCTCAAATTTAAGCATATTTTTATTTATTGTAATGCTTGTGATAGTGAGAATGCTTATATACACTTCAGCCAACATTTCAAAGCGTTTATTTACAAAAGAAGCAACTGCACCAAAACTGGTGCACTATTTGGTTCTTCAGCAAATAATTAACTGATGTTGCGTACGCTTTTTTTTTTTTTGTTGTTGTTGATCCTGCAAGTGAGCAATGTGATTATTTGTCGTGCACGAGCTTAGCGAACCTTATTATGCGCTAGTCAGTAGAGCTCTCCTGTGTAAATATTATTTCCAGCAGTCGCTTTTTTTGTCTTTCTGAATCCGGCAATAGCGCATAAGCTTTATCATCTACCTCATGCACGTATACAGAAGAGAACTCCTGTCTCGGGTACGCCAGCTCACCTTGCCATGTCATAATGATACCCGCAGTCGCAGCTAAGATGGCAGAGGATGGGGCCTATAGCTATATAGCTTTCCACGCACCACTGAAACATCGCTGTATCTTCTGCGACTCTTACTAGAAAGCTGGCGCTGAATGTTTTCGTGTTGCTAGATTTGTTCGGGCCTCTTTAACAAATATTTTGGGTCCCGGAGAATGTCTAATTGGTGCATTGTACTCTTCAAGAAAGTCTACAATCTGCAATAAAATTCCAAGGCCCAGTGGGCAAGTCTGGGCACCGTCAACTTCGCAATCTTCTAAACTCTTATTGAACTCTAGTGGTGCAGTAATCAGTAGTGATTTGCGACGTGTGTAATGTATACGGCCGAGGACCATTTATTTACTGGATAAAATCCGACTGTACAACGTACGTGCTTGCATCTCGTTCCACTTCCTTTTTGCTGATTACAGAGGCTCGCTTTTCGTACGGCAGGCACCGCACGTGCACCTAGGGTACAATGGATAGAATTATTGAAAGCAGTGCATCTTGCCTTCAGTCGTTATGTCATATTCTGGCCTAAAACCATCTCCAGTGAAGTAAAAGCTACATGCTTCCAATCTGAACTTGATTGCGGGTATGCCAGGCCGTTAAATGAGGCGAATAGATAATTAAAACGAACGCGATCAGCCACCAACGGTCATACAGTTTTTTTTTCTACGGCACAACTTATTTGCACGAATGTTTGTTGCAAAAAAGATTCCGTTCAACCCTTGCCTCGCATGCTCGAAATGCAAATTTGATACCGGTGGCAAAGTTATTCGGGAAATGCCACTAAGTGACAATAAATGTACGGCCACATCTCTTTAATCATAGAACACCTACGTATAATATTTAAGGCATGTAGCTGCATTTTCGGCACGCCGCCAAACATTAGGACATGTTACTGAAGTATTAAAGCGCCAAACAGACGACACAAGAAGAGACATGGACGAGCGCTTCGTCTGTTTGGAGCTCGTCTGTTTGGCTGTTTGGCACCAACTAGTCAAACAAAAAGTTCTGCTTGAACACTAGGACAGCCTCACCTTCTCTAGAAACGGCATGCCTTGATCGATTTTTTTCATCCAGGTGCGTAAATCGGAAACTCAATGTAAGGCGTATGCCAGGCGTCTTATACCTTGCAGTGATTTACACAAAGTCACGCAGCAGTGCCACATTATTGTTGATTTTACTCAATCAACGTACTTTCGCTCATTTTCTTAGTCGTACAAAGTGCATACCCAAGCAAATATCGCAGCTTGGTGCGAGTAGACGATAGCAAAAGTGCGGCGCAGATG
Organism: Dermacentor silvarum; assembly: GCF_013339745.2. NCBI lineage: Eukaryota > Metazoa > Arthropoda > Arachnida > Ixodida > Ixodidae > Dermacentor > Dermacentor silvarum. The sequence goes on along the minus strand of NC_051164.1, from coordinate 8,455,414 downwards.
GGGTAACTAGTAGCGCCATAAGGCTCGCAGTGGCAGAAATATGAGCTAGAACAGGCGCGCTGGAGTTCAGCTCTCTGGTCAGGTCAGTAGTACAGTAGGTCGTGGTTTTCCCCTTCCGCTGCATGGCCATATTGACTTCAATAAATAAATAAATAAATAAATAAATGGTGCTGAAAGGTAAGATTACGGGTTAAAATGAGAGCAGTAAGTACACATACTAAAATTATGACTCTCTATTTTGGCCAGCCCGCTTTTTATTGCGATAGCAATTATATGGACACTCAAAAGCAGATTTGTGCCGTCGCGTCGCCGTCGCCGTCGCCGTGAGGTTCCGTATGACGTCAATGGAGATGAAATCGTCGCCGAGTGCCGAACGCTGTATGTGCGAGTGAAAGGGCGCGAGGGGCGCGCGCTTTCACGGGGAGTGAACGCACGGCGGAGAACAAACGCGCGTTACTGCGCCGTGCTCCCTTAAGGGCTGCAGAAGTAGGCGTCTCTTTCCTCCTTTACAATCACCATATATGTAGAGTAAACGCGCCTTCTTCCGACGCGCGAGAGGCCGTGGGGGAGGGGGGGGGAGGGGGAGGGAAGGGAGGCGACGTTTAGCTGCGGCACCAAGTGCCTATTTATATCAGAGGCTCCGGCAACAGTCACCAACGCCGCACGCATTTTGAGCGAACGCGGGCAAAACGCCGACGGCGTCGACAACAGTTCTGCGTGTTTCCGGTGCTGCTGCATGTCCAAGTTTATACAGCTGATAAAGCTAATATCATTACTCCGTATAGCTCTCTACAAATTTGCTAGCGCAATTGATGCTTCGCCTTTCAGGTGAAACTGCGACAACTTTTTTCTGAAATAAAAGTCTTCACACGCCGTGGTACTGGACAAGTGGGCCGAGGACGTAGCCGCATAAAAATGTACTAATTTCAAGAAAGAATTACAATCTTTAACAACGTATTTATTCTTTAAATAATCATGATAAACTTGATCACACAAAAAGAAAAAGTTCATTAGATAAATAGGTTGTGACTTCGTCCTCTTTGCGATTTACGCAATCCTACTAAAGTAAGATGTGGAGTTCGGAATACGTAAGGAAGATTTATTTAGCTGAAATGGGCATGTTTATGGAAACTTCTTTTCGCAGCTGCTTAGTCAAGGGCCTAGGCTAAGTTTCCGGCCCTGAAGCTGCTTCACCGCTTTACTGTGAATATATTTGATTAAGGCAGTGTTGTTTTATAATGTTCACTTTCGTTACTTTTGTGGTATTATAGTGAGGCTGCGCTGTGGTCAGTGCAACATACTTCAAAAACTTGTGAACACCATCATTTTTGAACATCATTACTTTCACTACATACGTGCCCATATATCGGCCACGTTATACAGGTTATAACACCCTGAGTTATACAGGGTATAACACCACACGGTTATACAGGGTGTTATACCCAGTATAACACCTGATTGAATCAGGTTAATTTTGAACACCCTGTTCAGGGTGACCAAAATTAGGTGTTATGGTTTTCTGAAAGTTAGGCAGTGGGAGGCACGCGAATACCACCTGTTCAAATAAGTTATGTGGCCAGGGAAGCATAAAGAGAGATAACTATCGCTGTCAGCAGCCCAATTATCTTACATTGAATAATTAACTTTTTGTTGACTGCCGTATATAAGTGTTTGTATTGAAAAGTAAGAGGCAGTCGCGTTTCTGCACAGTATCAGTTGGAAGAAGTCTTCTAGCGTGTCTGGTCTATCCGACTCCAAATTTTAATTGTCGTTTGCATGATTCCGCATGCAAAAGAGTTAGAATCGGCGCAAAGCTCTCCCTGATGTGACGTGGCTGTTGCGAGCGGCGTTTAGTCTGACAACGGGGCGGAGGCATTGGAAAAAATGATAACTATTCCCCTTTCCCTCTTGGCTGGCGAAATGAAAAATTGAAGAACCCGGAACCGCTGTCGTAACACGCGACCGCGACGCCTATAACGATTGCTGCAGCTGCCATGCCGAGATAATGGCGGGAGCGGAGAAGCCGGTGGGCAGTGCGCGTGCGTAATGGTGACTAGACGAGCGGGCATGGTCCTTGCCTGAGCTACGCAAATAAAAAGATTGCTGATTTCCAAGTATTGTAAGTTTTATTGAAATCCAGAGCAACCACTACACAATCAACAGCAGAAACAGTTTTAGTTATAACGAATATTTCATACTGCCGCTTTAAGTGTGGTGTGGTCATGCAGAAATCTCATGAAAACACTTCACCCACCAAGATGTCAATCCCCTAAAAGATGTTGAAAATGCTTGCCTTCCATACCAACGCAAAGCACAAACCGCTCTCGCATCGACTCAATAACTCTGCGCAGCACTTCTGGACGGATGCTCGCACAGGCAGATATTACTCCGTGCTTCATATCATTGACATCACTGGGCTCTGTTGCATAAACTGGACCTTTAACGTAGTCCCAAAGAAAAAAAAATTATGCGTGAGTGGCAAATGACCCATTGAGCGAAATGCATAACTGAACAAGTAACTCAGCGCAATAAAAAATACAGACACAAGAAGGGGTAGGATATCTCGGAGCACAGACACGCTAGAAAAATTCTTCCAAGTGAAACTGTGTAAAAGCACAACTGCCTCTAACTTTTGAATACAAACATACACACTCACTGCAGTCAATAAAAAGTTATTATTCAATGTTAGTTAATTGCGCTGCTGACAGCGATAATTATCATCTCACTTTGTGCTCCCCTGGCCACATAACTTATTTGCACAGGTGATCTTTGCGTGCCTCCTAGTGCCTAATTTTAAAAAATGATAAAGCTTAATTTTAAACACCCGGCATAAGTTTGCGCACAATATTTTTTGGAAGTTCAATATTTGAATATATTAGCGTTTAAGCCACCAGGGGTGAGGATATGGCTGTGTTAATGGCCTAGCGCTTGATTTTCAAACTCCAAGAGTCGTTTTCAAGGGATTATTCCACGCTTCTGTGGATTACTAAACTCTGAGCTAGTAACTTCTCAGACAGCTGATATCACGTCCGTAATGAGGCCCTGCCACCTACAAGATTTCAGCGATTTGGGTTCCTTGTACAGTGCCGTCCACGGCTGTGTAAGCGCGCCAGCGGCCGGCTTTGCTCTACAGGGCGGCACCTGGCGGCAGTTCCTGGGTCCGAGATAGTGTTCCCAGGAGCATGCGCGGCCTAATAGACATGTCGAACTGCTTTTGACGAGTGGCCGCGTTGAAAAGCGCCGTTGTTTACCCAACTCTGCACTCGGCCTGACGGCACTTGCGGCACCGCAATTGCCATAGAATGATTCTGAATGAAACGTACGGGCTGATAACACGCGCCGCCTTTCGCAACAAATGAAATGCGCTCACGGACTGCTCGAGATAACAAAGGCGCTCACGAACATCCCCTCTGGGTAAATGCAACACGCACAAGCTTGCATGATTAGTAAGCCGCGCATGCTCCAGGGTACGCTATTTCGGACCCAGCAACCACCGCCATGTGTCGCCCCGCAGAGCAAAGACGGCCGTTCGCACGCTCTACACAGCAGTGGACGACACTGTACAATCGCATAACTCCTTTCTCCGGCGTTTGGCAGCTGTGAATCCTGTGAGCAGCTGTGTAAGCTACGTGGCGTCATCACTGCGACGTCGTTGTTGGCATTAGCGCCATCGATGCTTTCGACGTTGGTTTCCACAGACCAACCGAATCTTGGCGCATCCTCTATTGTGGATATGGGCCATACTTTAAGCTGATAATAGTAATTGTCGCTGCATTGTACACCTTGTTTGTGCAGCCAATGCAGCTTTCACGAGCATGACAATGAAGAATTGCACGAAGAATTTTCAAAAACAATTTCTTCTGACAAGATGCAAGAAACAATTTGTTTTTAACTCCCTGATCGCCCTCAGAAACGAGGGCGCACCGACGAACTTTACATATTTTTTGCCTACCAAACAGACAATTTCCCCGCTATCACGTAGTGAGATACAAGGAAAGACAGCGAGTGTCATCTCACCATTTCTCATTGCGAAGTGCTTCCAATATAATGTAGGATCAGTCTACAAAGCTACTAAGTTGGCCACTGGTGTTCTGCTCTTAGAGCTCCGCGATAAAAAAGCAGTAAGAACACCTACAGAAGCTAGTATCATTCACGGACGTACCTATTACAGTGACTCCACACCGCACCATGAACACCGTCCGCGGGGTCATTTCTGATGAAGATTTGATCGAACTGACCGAGAAAGAACTCTTGGAGGGCTGGGCTGAATAGAACATGATTAATGTGAAGCGAATCAAGAGGGGACATCATGGTAAGGAGATCCAAAACAAAGCACTTAATCGTAACTCTCTGTTTTAGTGTGTTGCCCAAGGCCATCAAGGCCAGGTGTACAAAGATTACGGTCAGGCCATACATCCTGAACCCCTTGCGATGATTCAAATGCCAAAGGTTTGGCTACAGTTCACAGAACTGCCGAGTTCGATTGACTTGTGCCAAATGCAGTGCCATTGAACATCCGGCTGAACCATGTGAGAACATTCCACATTGTGCAAACTGGGATGAGGAGCACGCCGCGTACTCGCAGTCCTACCAATACTAGAAAAAATGGGGGAAATCGCTACAATCAAAGTAATAAGGTAATACTTTGTTTAAGATGCATTAGAGTGGGTGTCACACATGGCGAAGAACAGCTTCGCCGAAGTGGCGCTTCGGGGGTCCGGCCCACACGCAGTGAGCCGGCGGCTACGCCCCCTTGGTGGCTGCAGCCAGCGCTGCTCCGCCGTCCCACAAGAATCGATCTCCAGGCTGGTGACGTCAAGGGTCTCGTCCCTCGAGACGAGGCCTTCACGACAAATGCACTGCTCCCAAGAGCGAGTGTGGCGCCTCGCAAGAGGCGACGGACTCGATTCCGGAATGAAAGGCGCCGCCAGCGCCTAAGGAGCGGCCAGAATCTCTCGACCGCTTTAAGAGAAATCTCGCATCACAGGGCCCGAGGAGGTTAACAACAAAGTTCGAGAACAAGTAAAGGACCGCGCAAAGAGCGATGGAACGAAAAATGTTATGCGTAACGTTAAAAGACAGGAAGACAGCGGTGTGGATCAGTGAGTAAACAGTGACTGCCGATGTTCTAGTTGACATTAAGAGAGAAAAATGGAGCTGGGCAGGCCATGTAATGCGTAGGATGGATAACCGGTGGACCATTAGAGTTACAGAATGGATACCAAGAGAAGGGAAGCGCAGTCGAGGACGGCAGAAAACTAGGTGGGGTGATGAAGTTAGGAAATTTGCAGGCGCAAGCTGGAATCAGCTAGCGCCAGATAGGGGTAATTGGAGATTGCAGGGAGAGGCCTTTGTCCTGCAGTGGACATAAAAGTAGTGTGATGTTGATGATGATGAAGCCTTATAGCTCCTGATAAGTAAAGGTTTTATTTCGATAGAATATACATACTATGGCTCACTGAGCTCTCATACGCGGCGAATCCTACTCAGATTGACAGGCTAGATTTATCTCCGATTGCGCCATGCTGCTGCTGGCGATGATTCATTGGCATCTCTTTTGAAACGGGTGGTGACAAATAGTCACCTTGTCTGTAGAGTTAACCAGGTATGCTACACATGCTTTGCATCCTAGCATTTTTGTGTACATGCCCTTTTTTCTCTTCCTTGAACCTTCTCTATCTACCTTGTGTCGTTATCTATGCCTGTAACGGATTCAGTCGTATCAATCTCTTCCCTGCTTTCTGTCCACCATTACTTTAGGCGTCTCTTGCTTATCTCGACAGCTGACCAGTGAATGTTTCCATCCACTAAACGTCCAAGCGCTTCTGGAGTGAGTGAGTACGAACTTTATTGAGGTCCTGTGGAGAAAGAATTAAAGCGGGGCCGGAGGCCCCGCCAATCAAGCGCTTCTGGAATGTCTATGTTATCTACGGGTCTCACCGGGTGAATTCCTTCGCATTTCATTAGAATGTTCTGAGTGGTCTCCGGATTCTTGCTGCGACTATTTGCTCTGGTATGTTTTTGTCCTTAGGCAACCAGAACAAGTCGCAAATAGCAAGGTACTGCCTTTTGTGTTGTCGTACATATTTTTCCTTCTCATTTCTTTCTTCCCATTCTTGCAAATCTCTATGGTTTTAGGGTTTCCATTCTTTGCATCCAATTCACTGTCTCTGTTTCGCTCACTTTGTTTTTGATGACTCCTGGTTGTCTATTTACACTTTCAATTACTCTGTACTTGGCTGCCAACTTCCTTGACCTCTTCCTCCATTCTGCGTCCATGCTTTTCAGGTACAGGTACTTGCGCGCTTTATCCACCCAGTTATTTTCATTCAAGTTCCCGAATATTTCTTCAAAACTAATTTTTCTCTGCTGTTCTCTGACTTCAAAAGCAGCCCACGCATGTCACCCTGCACTGCCTCATTTGTGCTGTAGCGTACATAGCAAGTATAATCCGGCTCAAACAAACACATGAGAATACGAGACAAACATTGCGAAGCAAAGATACACTGGCTCAAGCAAACACATAAACAAACGAGCTAGAATAAAATGTAGACAAAGTCGTCACGCGCCAACGCGTAGTTCACATAAAGTTACATTAATTTCTACACACACAATTCGCACAGCAAGTAATCTAAATTTTAGAGCAGCCACTTGCAGTTCCCTAGTATTTCAATAAAGCATAGTCGACAATATATTGTATTCAAGGTAAGATCACAGATTCCATCAAGATCAACAAGATCAAAGGATAGTTTTCTCACGTTTAATACTTTGAGACCATGCTATTGTGATATTAAGCCTTTTTTCATCTGCAAGCGATAGCACTACAATAATTACAAATTTGGACCGGTGTATTCCTTGTAGGCATGGACTTCCCACACCGCAGTGTCTTTGACACGTCTCAAAACTGCCGTTTTCTCTGGGAAAATAACGACACCCGCACTTTGCCGCGCCACAGCCAATGTTTTCAAAGCGGCTGCGTGCCCCGCAATAATTAGTGTTTCCTGACGCCTGTTCAAACCACCACCAGCTTCTCCTCTTCGTAATTAATCCATGCATTCGCTAATCCACCTTGCCGAAACACCAGGCTCGCGAAGGATTTACGCTTAATCTCTCCGTTGGCATGGCACGGCTAGTCAGCGTCCTGGCACGACTGTCATAACATTGTGCAGCCACGCTTCGAGGCAGCCGGTTCCTGATAACGTTGTCTTAACCGCTTTAGCCAAACAAAGGGCGGCGCTGGCTTTCCATTCCGTATGCCGAACACATTCGTCGCGGCGCAGATGACGACGTAAGCATTGGAATGGTATCCTCGTACGCGTAATTCTTTTTTATATTTTTGTTGTTGTCTCAAGTATAACAACCTGATTCACCATACGAATGACTTAGCTTATTTACGTTTCGCCACACTCGCAGGGCATCGTAAAATCGTGAAAGCTTGTTGATCAAACATCTCATCTCAATCAGTCATGTGTACAAAGTTCAGAAACATTAATTTAAATTACAGCTCTTTTGTCTGAATAGAACACTATCTCCAGAATGGCAAAGGCTGTTTTCACGAAAGATAACATTTTGGAGCTTCCTAGTGCACAAGACGTCATCGGCATCTATCTCATAAATCTCCTAATGCATTAGTAACCGGACTATATATTTCCCGTCAGTTAACTTCTTAAGTTATTTCTTCTTTGCGATGGCTTTCTATTGTTGCGTTCTCAATTTATTTCGTTATATCTTTATTGGCAGAGCAGCCTAGACAGCAAGAATGGTTTCAACGTCATCTACTCATGCTCTTCTTGTTGTTGGTTTTGCAACCATATGCTTCATTTATTTATTTGTATTGGAGAATTCTAATTTTTAGTCGCATTCAAATTACGTTAGAGGGAAAGAGGAGCATTTTAAATCTGTAATGAGCGCCAGGCGTGATAGTATCTACATACAGTGTGTATAAAACGACGCCTTCTAAGAGCAGTCGAAATATAGGAAATATATTCGAATGTGAACAAAAAATTTGCAGGCATCCTGCAACAGACATATCTTACGCCCAAATAAACAATCGCTGAAAGTATTTGAATCCGCCGTGGTAGCACAGCGGCTATGGCGTTGCATTCCAAAGCTCGAAGTCACGGTTTCGACCCCGGCTGCTGCGGCGGCATTTGTACAGGGGCAAAATGCAAGAATACTCGCGCTCTTCAATTTAGATTCAAGGCCCTCAGGTGCTCAAAATATTCCGGAGTCTCCCACTCCAGCGTGCCTCATTATCATATCATCGTTGTGACTCATAAAAGCAGCGAAATTATTTTTTATTTAATTTTGCAGGTACTTGATACCAGAAGCTCATGGTTCCAGAATCGATCAATGAATGAGTAAAATAAGGAACAGGCATTTTCTGTGTCTTTGCGCAGCATAATTTGTAGTACTGTCATATGTAAATGCCGCGACAGGATGGGAGCGGCCACCCGTGAAGGAAGAAGGGAACGGGTGCACGAGGCGCGATCTCGCAGTGTTCGAACCAGGCGGACACTACAAGTACCATGCTTGTCGGAACGTAAATAATGTTATTTTCGTAGCACAGTCTTATAAAAAAAACATTTCTCAAGGACAAGAGTTGTAATGGGCCTGCTGGCATTACATCGTAAAGCAACTTACTTGCAAATTCACAGGTCTGCGCAGCACACGCAGCACAGTCACAGCGCAAGCTGGTGAAGCGGCCCAATAGGAGCTCCATTTTCGGCAGCACGCCCTAGAGGGTCTTCGCGGCGAAGTCTATTTGCGTCGTTTGAACGAGAACGATCTGAACTGTCCGGCCGGCGTCGATAGCGAGCTACGGCTTGCACGCTCTCTGCACAGCGGAATCGTAGAGCCGCGTGCGCAGCTCTAGGATTCGCTTCTTCAGCAGCGGTTCGTACCTTGCGATAAGGCGCCATAGTATGCACTGAAGAATAAACACAACTATTCAGACTACGTGGCGCACATGTCACATCCCTTGACCCGTGGCATGGTACGTTGCCGTTGATGATGATGGTTTATTGGCATCCCCTTTTTTACGGGGCGGTGACAAATAGTCACCTAACCTGCTTGAGTTAGCGACCTCCAGCTCCATGCAACATGCAACTGCTACATGTAACTATTACATGACGGGACACTTAGTGGAATGCAACGTAACTGCAGTGCGAAGTTTGCACGTATCGACGCTACGCGGCGCGCATGTCACATCGCGTGACAAGGGGCACGATTCAATGCTGATGATGATTATGAGGATTTATTGGCCTCCCCTTTGGAACGGGGCGCCGACCAACAGTCGCCCAGCCTCCTTGATTTAAGCAAGTATGCCGTACATGTTTTTGACTCTAGCATTTTTATGCATAACTTCGTTTTCTTCCTCAAGACAACCATTTATCGGCCAATCCCCCATAGCGGTGCCTGGCGACGGATACCGGCGGCGGCGGCGGCCGGGGACGACATCGCCAACCGAAACGGTTATTAAAGTGAGCCCATCACTGATTACGCTGTAAAACGCAAACAAGACACAAATACACATGATGTATATTTTTGCGTTTTTTTTCTGTAGCAATGCTTGGCGCTACAACAATACCTTACGGACAGCATGGGAGAAACTTAACGACACGACCTACTTACTTTTAGAAGTCGCGTTCACTTTCGCTGATATCACTTGGGGGCAAGAAAATGATGGACGAAACGACCGGGTTAAATGTGCCCTTTTTATCAGAACATAGCTCCGGAGCTATAGGAAAAGCAATGCGAAGTGATCAGGCCAAAATACGTCGAAAATCTCGTCTACACGTTTGAAGGTTTGGCAGATCAGGGTTCGTGCAATCTCCGCTCCATCCCTCCTCCAACGCGCGCCCAACAGTTCTACACGCGTCCTTATCGCAGCACCGGCAACGCAAGCTGACGCCGCAAATCTAGCCCCACGACGTCGACTCCGGTCCCTGTCTCTCCTCTGGTTCTCGTTTTCGTACTATTGGCGCCATCGTGGCACGCGGGAGGAAGATTTGCAGTGTGTAGGAAGGCACGCTGAGAAGCGCGAGACACCCGAGCACGTGCGAGTCTTCCCTTTCACACTTGTAAGAGAACGCTGCGGACGCTACGGCGCTGTGGGCAGCGATGTTGCAAGAACCTAGCGTGATTGAGGCAGGCTGAGTAGGTTTGGCCGGCTTAGTTACCGCTCCAGCTCAGCACACGCTCGACCTCTTCCGTTTTGTCTGGACTGGGCGCTCTTGCTTTCGTCAGGAAGCGGTGCTGACTGGTCTTCAGCACGACTGACATCGTAGCACTGGTCGTTTGCTGGTTGTGCTGCACACCTACGCTTGTGGCGATTGTTTTTATTAGTGGTATTCCTGTTGCTTCTGCGGAGCGACCCGACTTTCCAAATGCTCTGCGTCCAGCGCAACCTTCGAATACAATTAGGTGAGTCAGACTTTCAGCACTGCTCTCTTGAATCTTAGTTAAATTGAACATCGGCGATGCAGCTTTCACAGACACTTTGGGGCCATGGATGAAAGAAGAAAAAATATCCACATCAAATGAACATCTTGTAAATTATGTGCCGCGAATATTTGGTGGGTTGGGTATGCGTATTTGATGCATTACATACACTTGTTTGGTTTGGTTTCATTTGGGGAGTTATATGTTGAAGTTCTTGTGGAACATAAGCATTCTGGAGGATTGACCAGGAATAGGCAAAGCCCCTACGGCACATACTGAGCGCCTAAATCAAAGAGAGTAAAGTATATCAAAGAATTTCATTGACAGATTGGTGTTTTTTGGGCAAGCTTGCGGATATTATATGTTCATCTTTTGTGTCGCAAGTTCTACGCAGAATAAATTTGGCTCACTTGGTCGCCGTCCAAATACTACATGAGCCACTTCGCGGGTTCTTTGATCGAAGCTTTGTATTTACGTCCACTATTATGTATACCCAGTGAAGTAGCGACCAGCCGAGGAGTCAGGGAGCCACGTCAAAACTGTAAAATAAACAAAGAAGCCTGCTCAATAAAAAAATTACAACATGACAGCAAGTTTCGCGTTAAAGTACCTACGCGAAAAATCCTACTCGCTATCAGTGGCTCATAACACCTCAAGACGCAAGTTTGTTGGTTGCACAAAAATGTTGATTTCCCTTATGTGTTCTCATTGGTTGGCGCCACGCTCTACGGCTAAACCAGCTATTTGGTCAAAGAATGTAAATGAAGCCAGCAATAAAATGCGAGTGACAGGATAGGAAAGAAACGATACAAGTCGGTGTCCCTCCACTTCACAACGGGGAAGTGTTACCTCCACAATAGTGCACTTCTGTCGATGCTACACCAGAAAGGAGCAGTGCACCTGGATAATTAGCTCACGCCATGCTCGGCAGCCGATCTATAAACCAGTACCGAGCGGGAAGAAGCGGTAATTAAGAAGTGAAAATCGGGATAAGAAAGAGAAGGAAGAAGCAACCGTGTACCTCGAACTCACCAGCACCGATAAGTGCTGCCTACGCAGAAGAAGGGGAGATAAAACAGAGTCGATATTGAAGAAAGTTTGCTTCGTGACTTGACCCGGACTTTGAACTGACGGAAACCTTAGCGGAATAAATTGCTGACCACTTCTTTTAAACAACCAATAGTACCAGACCCCGAACGGTATTGGCAGATCATAGTGCTTGCAATCTCGACCACCCCTTCTCAATCGGTGAGCTGCCAATGCATATGAATGCCTGCAACCAGTGCAAATCTATGGGAAGGAATAGAATTACCAACAAAATGTTCCGAAGTTTACTTGACACTCAGCTATAATAACTACGCGACACCATCAACCACGGTTGGAACACAGGCAAAACACCTGCAGCATGGAAAATGGCCATGGTCATTCCCATTACCTGGTGCATGACACCGCACCAATAGCCAAACTCCGTCCCATTGCGCTGACGTACTGTCCAGGTAAAATTACGGAACGCACGACTATTCTGGCAACTGGACATGGCATATGCGAACGACTCACGAGTAATCGAATTCGGAAACACATCTCTACGCAAGATACAATGTTTGCTCTACAGGACATATACACACGGGATACAGTACCTTTGAAGTGTGCGCCATTAGCTGCCTGGTACATCAAGGGCGCTTTTGACGTCTCCCACGAGCGCCTTCGAGAGATCTCATCGAGACAGAAACTACATAATTACATTCAAAACTTCCTTACCGAGTGCTTAATTTCCGTGAATGTTCCTTCCCACAAAGGGGGGGGGGGGGGCGCAGTTGGGTCTATTCTGTCGCCAACCCTCTCCTCCTTCACTCCCAGTGGCCTGTATTCAGACCTTCATTCTACGAGATACGCTGTACGACACCACTCTCTGGACCTGCAAAGGCTTACCATTACAAATACAGCAAACACTACAATCGGTCATTGAAACCACAGTTCCGTACCCTCATGAAAGAGGGCTCACTCTATACAGCACCAAATCCGACTACATCGTCGTCACCAAGAGGAAAGTTCCAAAGGCTCGGAAAGATCGGCAAGTGATCAGAAAATATCAACAAGCGAGAAAGCCCTAGATCATGGTGCTAGGCTTACAGTTGCATGATGATGGCAAGTCAAAGCAATGACTTCAACATACTACCCAACACTTTCAAGTTCACTGTAGCTCAACACAGTGTCCATATATTGAAAAAAAAATTACAAGACACTAGCTCGAAACCACGCTCCGTTAAATATCTCGCACTATAATGCGTACCGCGCTTACTGCCAAGGCCACCAGGTTTCCAGATACTGCGATGTTTCCTGGACTCGACGAGCTGGATCAACTTCACCGCGAAGCACCATTCACCCACGTTAAACTCTCCACACACGCAGACGCCCTGCTTATGGAGTTGGGATACGATTACCCCCGCACAATCCCGGCCTCCATGGGGGACGCTCGACCCTCGAATATATACCATGGCACCCCACCAAGACGACGCAAAGACCGAGTCCAACACTTTCAGGAAAGCGCACTAACTAACCACTTTGATGCGCACCGTTCAATTACGTTTACAGATTCAGTGGACACCTAGTTCCTGGGGGATCAGAGGGAATCAAGTGGCACGCCTCACAGCGCGTGTGCGTATTTCAGGTCTTCCCCTTTGATGGTCGGATTAACTGAACCATTCCGAATTACTTTGATGCGTTCCAATCGGAGCGCAAGTTGATATGAGATGCGTACGAACCAGATTTTAACGTAATCCATCCCTCTCCATGACGCGACGCAACGCGAAGCGGTCGTATTAGTTCGAGAAAGAATATAACATTGGAATATTTGCCTATGGCATCATTAGTAACAGCAATATGTTTCAGTTAATTGACAGAAAGGAGATTATTCATCACAACCTAACAAAATTTTCACTACAAAGGAATCTATTTCTGCCAAAGTTCGAACTAATTGTGGCCCTCAAACGACTACTTTTTCGTTGATTAAGCTACGGAATATCTTACCTTATGAGATCAAGACTAAGCCATCACTTTCATCATTTAAATGAACACTTACGTCAAACATTTATTTTTGGGCAGTTGACAAGCACGAGGTCGCGGGATCGAATCCCGGCCACGGCGGCCGCACTTCGATGCGGGCGAAATGCAGAAAAATCACCCGTGTACTTAGATTTAGGTGCTCGTTAAAGAACTCCAGGTGGGCCAAATTATTCCGGAGTCTCCCACTACGGCGTGCCTCATAATCTGATGGTGGTTTTGGTAAGTAAAACCCAATAATTTAATTTTAATTTTGACAATAATTTGCAATTAGCGCCACATATTCACGCGTCATTGAAAGAATTTAGTGTGTACTTACGTTCCATGTTGTATTCTGAATAATCAGAATATTCATCTTTTGAATATGCCTTGTTTTATTAGCGTCTTTTTTTAAGCAATTGATCTGGTTGTTGCGTTTGTTTTGGTTAAAATATGTTCTTGCGTTAGTATTTATTGGCATTTTGCGTTCTTCTTGTATTGGCGTTGCTTTACAATGGCTCTTGTGTGTTCGCTTGCTTGTTTTTGCGTAATTTATTATTTGCACGTTACCCCAGTTTTTGCGATATGTACTAAACACGATTATGAAAAGGCATTTGGTTCAGTGCAGATACCAACAATCACAGAGTAATTGCGTAATCAAGGAGCACAGGAAGCATCCCTGAATCCACAGCTACCTTAATTTTCCACAAGAAAAGTAGAAAAATACCTATCAGGAAAGAGGTCAGGCAAAGAGCATGACCTCTGGTGCATGACCTCAGATATAGAGCGGCGCGCGCCGCTCGGTCTTGGTGGATGGAATGCAGATTGTTGGAATTGGTATTCCACGTAGAAACCCTCACGGATGTCCGGCGGGACGCGCTCTGTTATTGCGATAGAAATTATATTGACGCTCCAGGAGAACTTCCGCAGTCGTCGTCAGCGTCGCCGTGAAGTTCCGTGTAAAGTGCACAAGCGATAAGGGCATGGCCGCGCGCCGTATGCTGTAGAGGAGGCTTGCGAGGGTGCGAAAACAGCTGGCTTGTTGCGGCGGCGTCTTCCTATGCGTGCAAGGGGGGGGAGTTGTCCGCACGCTGCGTGCGGATGGGCGCAATACCTTCTCTTCTACTACAGCTGCGGAGGCTGAGCGCGGCGGCGCACGTCCTATCTTGGAGGCAATGTGCGCTGTGTTCTCGCGCCCCGCACCTGGTTTGCGTTCAAGCGAGAGGCAGCAGGAGGAGGAATTCACTCGCTGCTGCCGCTCTTCATCTCGCCAGCGTTGTGACAGCGAGTGTCCGCGGTCATCGAGTAAGATGTGTTCGTGTTTGTTGTGCGCGCGCGTGACAACCTCCTTGTTAATTTAGTTTGTATATATATATAAGCGAATGTTTACAAGCGTATACGGCCGATGAAACTACTATCCTTACTTCGTATAGGTGTCCAATAATTTGTTATCACCGCCCAAGGGTGATAGTGAGCCTTTCCTTTTGGCTCGCCAGGTGCGCTTCTTAGTTGGTGACGGGGATGCCAACCTCTTCTAATTGTTTGATAGATATTTCTGGCACTACGTAGCCCAATCGCTTGCTTATATAGTTTTCGGTTTAGGGCGTTAAGATTGCATGTCTCGCTCTCTTCCTTTTAAGCATGTCTCGTTGTGGGGGAGTGTGAGTGCGAGTCTACTGGTGATGACGGCTCCACTGATATTGATCGCATCAGCCTCTTTTAGTCCGTGCCGCCTGCTCGTAATGCGGCGGATGAGATGAGAGACTTGTGCTGTCGATCCGCCTAATGGCTGCAGGTTTGCGGCGCTCATTCCGTCGCTCCGTAGCCCAGGTATGCGCAGTTGCTTCACTTTCAGAATGGGCGTTCCTTGCATTTGGATGTCGACCTCTCGTAAGCTTGTTGCTTGTGTCCTCGTGATTTCCGCCGTAGCGTGATGACCACCAATATCTTAGGGTCACACCGGAGGCAGCACTACCAGACCAGTTCATGGCGTCGGCCACTGCTTGTAAGGCGTCCTGCTGTTGCACCAGGGAGCCCTCACTGGCCCAGACTGTGATGTTATCCGCGTACATAGTCACATCCAGTACATAGTCATGTCATCCAGTACATAGTCATAGTCACATAGTCGCCTGCACGTCATACCGTAAAGCGGTATGACGTGCATGCGGAGATTACACTCATACCCAAGCCGGGAAGCCACTGCATCTAGACGGACTGCGACCCATTTTGCTCACGGCATGCCTGTGGAAGCTGTACGAGTATGTCTTACTAAACCGCCTCAGCAAACACCTCGAAGAAGGACGGGTGTTACAGACGACCATGTATCGCTTTCGAGCACAGCTGTCGATTCAAGACGTACTTTTCTAGTTAAAAAAATTAAATTATGGGGTTTTACGTGCCAAAACCACGTTCTGATTATGAGGCACGCCGTAGTGGGGGACTCCGGAAATTTGGACCACCTGGGGTTCTTTAACGTGCACCTAAATCTAAGTAGGTCATGGCTTTTTCGGGGAAGATCACAGCTCCTGTAGATCCGTCAAGAGTTGTCGAGACATCAGTGTAAATGTGAAGGTGGTCTTTGTATGTCTCGCGCAGCATGAGTAGAGCTTGAGAGCTGGTGACGAGAGTCCTGCTTTCGTTTGAATCCCTGGTGCCGAGAGTCGAACTTGTGGGCGAGCCAAACACCAAGGAGGTGATAGCAGCCTCTCGGCAGGCGTGTAATCTTGAGGGAGGCAGTCACGGTACGTCAATATCACCTGGCAAAAGGAGGCATTGGGTCGGTCTTTCGGCAGCGTGGCGAAGTGATGGAAAGGGGCGCGGGCAATGTGCCTGATGTGTGCTCTCAGCACTTCCAATGTCATATGAGTTCGCGCTGGGTAATCGTGGGCTATTGCAATTGTTTCCGCTGTCGATGTGCATCGTGTCAATCCAAGACAAATCCTTAGTGCCTGCGCCTGAGCACTTTCGATTGTGCGGATGTTGCTTCTGCAGGTATTGCTCAGTACAGGTAAGCTGTACCTCAGATATCCGAGAAACAGCGCCCTGTAGAGTTGTAACATTGCGTGTACTGACGTTCCCCATGTTTTTCCTCCAAGAAATTTAAAAATGTGTGAAATGGCCGTTAGGCGTTTCTTCAGGTAGGCCACATGAGGACTCCAGCTGAGGTCTCGATCAATGATCACCCCTAAGAATGTATGCGTCCTGGCGTAACAGATGTCTTGCCCATTGATGGATATGGCGTAGGACGTCATTGGCTTCCGCGTAAACGCGACCAGCGCACATTTCTCAGGTGAAATCTGGAGGCCTTGTTCGCTAAGATACGCCGATATTGAAGTCGCGGCTTTTTGAAGCCTCGCGCGCACCTGAGGACGTGTTACACCTGACGTCCACACGCAGATGTCATCGGCGTACATTGATATCTGGACAGCACTTGGTATGCGTTCCACGAGACCGACAAGAACAAGGTTGAATAGTGTGGGGCTCAAGACGCCACCTTGGGAACACCGCGGTATGTGTAGTGTTGTGAGGTCGGACTGTAATCGGTCTGCACAAAAAAGGACCTCATGTGTAAGTAGTTGCGGGTCCACCGGTAGACTCGGCCACCAAGGCCGACCGATTCAAGAGCGTTAAGTATGGAGTCATGAGCAACATTGTCACATGACATTACTTTTCAGTGGCTCTCAGGCCACTGCGGCATCATGGGCAACGAACAGGCCGATGAAGCTGCTAGGAAGGCTCACGAAAATGCTGTGAAGGAACCCATTCCACTTTCAAGAACCGATGCAGCAGCAACGCTTCGTATACTCGCGCGTGATGCCACTCGCTCCATGTGGAACACGCCAGGTTTCCGGTATACTCGACTGCACCGCTTGGATCCATACATCCGCCTACATATTCCATCTGGACTTTCCCGAATCGAGACAACTGCTCTCTGCCGACTGTGGCTCGGAGTATCTTTTACGAATGCGTTTGCTTGCTGCATCAGAATGGCTGACAGTGCTACCTGTAATAGTTGCGACAGCGAGGAAACAATCGAACATATCTTGTGTCATTCTCCCCGCTACAGCTCCCAGAGACAGACGCTCGTGACGACGCTGGCGCGCCTCGACGACCAGCCGCTTTCTGAGCAGACGATCTTAGAGTGCCGGCTGACGCGGTCTTCACACCAGAAGGCGATGAGCGCACTGCTGAGGTTCCTCCGGACAAGCGACCTGCTTGAACGACTGTGACACTCCTGAGTTCCTTTGTGTCTGTGTTCTTTTTTTTTTTCTGATCACCCTCTGTTTCTATGTGTGTGCATTTTTCTTTATCTTTTCTGTCTCCCCTTACACCTTCCCCAGTGCAGGGTAGCAAACTGGATACCTACCTTCCGGTTAACCTCCCTGCCTGTCCCATTTCATTTATCTCTCTCTCTCTCTAAATCTAAGTACACGGGTGTTTTCGCATTGCGCCCCTATCTAAATACGACCGCCGTGGCCGGGATTCGATCCCGCGACCTCGTGCTCAGCAGCCCAACACCATAGCCACTGAGCAACCACGGCGGGTCGTACTTTTCTAGTTAAAGGAAGACATACACGAAAAGATCGCACCCAACAATGTTGATAGCCTACTGGCGCTAGGCTTAAAGCGGTCCTTCGACAACGTCTCCAACGTAGCAATTCTATAGAACTTTGGCAGCACGCATTGGCGGACGGCGGACATACACCATACAACCTCAGCTGGCGCATGGCCATGATAGGGCTGGGCTACCGCAGATCGCGAAGGCTGGACGTGCCACAGGAAGGCTTCCCGCATGACGAGGTCGTCTCGCCGGTGGCCTTCAACCCAGCCTGGGAATGTCTCCGACAATTGTGCATGTGATCTCTAGCTTATCAGAAAAAATATACTTTATCATTTACTGTTTTGAAGCCAAATCTGTCAGCACACAATCGTTCAGTATGCCAAATATTAAGTTGCCTTCTGCATCAGCAACCCTTGACGGTAGCATTGCAACAGCCTTTCACAGTGGCTGAACGCAGGCGACTTTTTTTTTCTTTTTCATGCCATGAAATTACAGAGCCCATAGTTGAGTCCTAATAGCAACAACACCCTCAGTAACTCTTTTCTGTCCAATCAGCTACAGTGCCGGGCCTGCAACCTCGCAGGAACCTTTCTTAATGAAGTTTTTTTCCGTCCGTCCATTATGTAAAGGTAGGGCGAATCTGCCACATATTCTATGGGCATGCTCGAAGGCGGCCCCTTTCGAGGGCCGCAAAATTCCAAACCAGCAGCAGTGGGAGACCCTGCTGCTCAGCTCGGACCAGCAAGACCAGGTCTGGGCCGTCCAGCTAGCCGAGGCAGCCGCTGAGACCCAGGGGAGCTCGGCCGTCTGCTAGGCGGAGGGAGGCTGCGTCCGCCCTCGTGAATTGCTGGCACCAATAAAAGTTGAATCTCTCTCTCTCTCTCCGTCCGTCCGTCCTTCCAAAGCCCGCCAGCTCTTCGAAACACTCAGCGCGTGCACCTCATTCATGCCACTTTGTCGTCTTCTTTCCTTATGACAGCTCGCGCTTTGAGGCGCCTTGTAAGACTGCACTATCTCCGGGACAAGCCCGCTTTGCCCATTACTTACCTCGTAGCACCTTACGCTGCGTATAAACTGTGAGACGTCGGTCATCCTTCGTGACCACCGAAGTTAATCAGGCCTTAACATTTATTCGCCCAAGTACAAATACAAATGTCAACGTCAATATACCACATCAAATACCCATATGAACTATACAGCTGCAGCGAAAAAAGATTAGCACAAGTGGCCGATGACCGGAGCAGGGAAATTGCGGTATGCGGTGCTCTTGTTCCCGTGCACACTGGTATCTAAAGTGCCACATGGTTGATGTTTTAAAGCGGGGCGGCCTGGCACTCCAGTTTTCGGCGCGCTAGGGCACAACAGCGTCGCGTGTCGCAATTTATCTGATCGGGAGATCGGTCACTTGTGCTAATCTTTTTGCATACATAGCACGTAGTAGCTGATGACATCACAATCCGTGTTTCTCTCGCTTACGCTCGTCCACTACCCATGTGGAACCCAACGATCGCCGTAGGCTCGCTTCGAACGGCCGGCGTGGAAATCCTGCCATTACGTGGTTGTCGTCGTGCTGCTATCCTCACAAACACGCACACTCGCGACACACTGCTACTCAATTTATAGGAACACCTAGCATCGTTTTGTGGAACCCCACACAATGTTGGATTGCAAAATCATTCGCATAAGATCCCGCAGTGCGTGGGATCCGCACAATTCGGTCGCTGCGAACCTGTGTACGCGATCGCTGCATTGAGTCTTTATTCTGTTATGTTCCATTTGGTTATACAGACAGCACACTATAAGAACATATTTCACAAAGTCAGCTTTCAGCGAGCGCCTACCTTTCACGCAAGAAGCTGGTTCGGGGACTCCATCGCGTCGACCGCGCGCAATGGGCGTTCACTGTACGTATTCGGTAAAGAGATAGCACCTGTAAACTATTCTGGGCTTTCTGTTTGCCCAATTTTATTATTTTGACCGTAAGAAACTTCCCTCGCTTGGAGAATACTTACAGAAATGACCAGGAGGGCTCCGGGGTGTTTTTTTTATTGAGCGCCGGCAGCCAAACCTACGAGGAGCGCGCCGCGTTATCCCTCACACTACGCAAGCGAGGCGCTTCCGACAGATGGCGACTCCGTTACTCCTCGCTCCCAATATAGGGATCGTACTGCATGGATCGGAAGTTTCTCGAAGGTTATTGATGGTTCTATCCGCTGTCTGTTGTCACCGAACCTTGTGTAATCTGACTGCATGTATGCGCGACCCGAATTGTGTAGTACTTTCTGGAAAACACGCCGGCACCAGGGATTACTCTTGAACCTTCGATGACTCATGTATAAAAGCCGACGCGCTTGACCCGCTGATCAGATTTCGACGCTCACCGACCATGTTAGCCGCTATTGCTGTACTTCGAGTGTAACTTGCTTTTGTGGGCACATGCTCGCCCAATAAAGAATCAGTTTCATCATTCACTGTGTTACGACTGTTTCCTTCACCGTCACTACTACGTGACAATATAAGATGATGCGACAATGGTGGCGTTGTCGTAAACTGAACCTTAAGTTTTTGCTATGGCAACAGCTTCGCGGGTGAAACCCTTGTCGTCAATCCAGGTTCAAAGTCTCAAAGTTCTGTGGTGTTTCGAGGCGGTGGTACGGTGTTACCGCGGCGACGACTCCCCTTGCCCTCGAATTGATTTGCAGGAGAGTAGCCTGCACGCTCTGTTGCTTCGGCGCACTCCTACTCGCAAAGAAACAAATGGCCTACCTAATAAAACCGCGCTGCGCGTTTTTCGCCAGCGAAAAACGCGACGCGCGGCGACCGCCCGCGTTGCCACCGACGCGCGAGCAGCCACACGAAAAAATGGAGCGGCGCTGTGTTTTCCGCGTCGCCTGACAGCATAACTTCCAACGACATGAATTGCCTCTGTTACCGCATATGTATTATGCCCTTAAAATTACGCCACACGACAATAAAAATAATATTCGTGCAATTAAACAGCAACATTTTCTCCTAAGTTTATTTATCAAACACCTATGTGGGACACCCATGTGCACCCATGTGCACATGGGTGCACATGAATGACACCCACGTGCGATGCTCTTTGGCGTAGCTATCGTAAAACGCACTGTAAAAAAGAAAAGAAAAGAAGAATCAAACGCCAATTGCCCGCGTGTCGCGTGCCTTATTTGTGCCGAGTGGAATTCTGTTTTGGTTACACGTAGTATAGTTCCAGCAACTAACCAGCTCATCTGACAGCATTCGTTGCACTTAGACACTAAACGACCGAACAGTTGTTCTACCCTAAAATTAATACTCATAGAGCACTGGCGAGACGTGATCCGTTGTGTTATTTCGCTTGTTTATGCGCTTTAGTGAGTCTCATGAAATTAGTGAGCACACGATGCCAAACTGTTATTGTTGATTTAGTTTTTTTCGTCCTCTTTCTGGTTTTCTTTTTTCTGAGGGGGGGGGGGGGGGGGGGGCGGCTGAAGTTCCCCGTAATGAACCGAACATCGCAACTCGTCTCCAAAAAATTAAGGAGCCTAAACAATGGTCATCGCAAACCACGTCACACTGAGGACATTTTCAGGTGAAGAGAAAGCAAAAAAGAACAAAGGTGTGTTTGGAGGGGGGGAAGAAGAGGAGTGGGGGGGGGGGGGCTCAGTTTAATAAAAAAAGCGATGCCTGGCCTTCAGAAATGCAAATATATGCAGTGTGTGCTGACAGCGGTTAGCGGCGTTTAAATCCTCGCGGTGCGTGGCCGGTGTGACTCAGTGACGCTGCTGCGCTCTGCTGTCAGGAACAATCCGCACTCTCTCGCTGCTCGCACCGCGTTTTAAGCCGATTTGAGCTCCTCGCCGGGCTTAATTAGGCTCGTGCATTCAAAGCCCGATCTTTTCAGCTTCATTTTATACTCCCGAGGGAGAAGCGCGTGTGTGCTCGGCCTCTCTCTCTCGTTCTCCGTCACCAGCACTGACATGTTTATGTTATGACGTGTTTAGCGGTGCATAAAGTGTATAAACGCGCATGAAGTGTATTGCTTGTCACAGTGTGTCCTACAGGAGAACCTAAGTAGAAGTACATATGCGCATCTCTTGAAGTAAGAAAAGCCGGTGCACTTAACCGAGATTTCAGTTTGGAATATCGGGCATCGGCATATGGGCGAGTGAGCAGTGCGCAGAAGCCTGTACGGCTGGTCTAACGTTCGATGCACGGCCGTAAGAGTGTGGAGAGCGCATAGCAAGGTCGCGAACGCGATGCACGGCTCCAGACAGCGTTAGTAGAGACCAGCGGAGCCCCCTCTCGGTGGCTGATATTTTTATTTATTTATTTATTTATTTTACAATACTGCAGGCCCTCCTCGGGCCCATGCAGGAGTGGTTACAAAATGAGATACAGTACAAAAAAGGAGAAAAAGAGAGACAAGTGAAACCATTGTATCCAAACAAAGAACATAAGCACGCACAAAAGTGAACATACTCAATAAATACACACACTTTGCTTAAAGGAGCGGTTCGCGTACAAGCAGGAAAAGCAACGTCAAGGATACAGCTATGCACCTTTCTGAGCACCTTTCTGAGCTATGCAGCTTTCTGAGCAGGAAAAGCAACGTTAAGTATGCAGCCACAAGAGGCTGCATATGGAATACAGATAACATCAGTCACTTTACTACCAGTCGAATTGCAAATTCTGAATACTGTCAATAAATGCATTGACAGATGAGCAGTTAACAGCATCGATCAGAGGGTAGCATGTTCCAATGGGAAATGGCGTGTGGGAATAAAGAGTGCTCGTGAGTGTTGTTATGACTCGGATGGGGCCGTATTGATTTATTGTGATTATTTCGGGCGGAAAGTCTGAATGGTGCTTGAATGTATATTGCTTGTGGTATATGATAGCAACCGTGATAAACTAAGTATAGAAATTTTAAACTAGAAATCATTCTACGTTGAGCTAGTGGTTGAATGTTAGCCTTGACGTGCAGGTTCGCAGTGCTTGCTTGACGCGAATATTGCGAATATATGAATCTTAATGCTAATGTCTGTATGCGTTCTAGTTTGTCGGTTAAATACTTCTGGTGCGGAGCCCAAATTGAGTCAGCATATTCTAAATCGGGTCTGATGAGGGTTCTGTATGCATTTAATTGAACACTAGGAGGTGTGTTTCTGAGTTTTTTTAGAAGAACTTCTTGCTGGGCGAGTTGGTGCATAGCTGTATCGGGAAGTATTGCGCTCTATCCGTTTACGTCTTTTTCCTGTGTTTGTCCGTTTGTACGCGCAACGCTTCCCGATACATCTGAGCGCCTTGTTATATATGTTATTTATATGAGGTTTCCAATTTATTTTCGTTGTAAGAGTGACCCCAAGATATGTGACTTCATCGCATTTCCTGAGTGGTATGTTATTTATTGTGTACGTAAACTGAAGCGCATTTTTCTTGTGTGTGAAGGAGATCCCAACACAGCGTTAGTAGAGACCAGCGGAGCCTCCTCTCGGTGGCTGATTTCCCCGACAATGTTCCGCCCACGTGGGCGGGCACCTGACGTACGGTGCGAAGTTGCAACTCTCCAGAACCAGTGGAGTCGGTGTGTGCTTACGGGGTGATGGCAAGTGCCATCGGCATCGACATGGTCTAGTGCAAACCGGCGCTGTCGCACTTTCGAAAAAGCCGCAGGGCACAAGTCTATAAGACGTCATAAGTGATGTCTGCAGAGCTCTAAGAAAACACCATGACATCAAACTACAAGTAAAGCGCTTGTGTCGTATCGAGTCATCTTGCGTGCGCTATGCCTACATAGAACATCATCAACTACCAACAAGCAGATCTCGCCGCACTGGCTGTCTAAGAAACTTCATGTGCGATTAAAGCGAATAGCTTTCTTTGCCTCTTTCACCCATTTTCGTCGTTGGTGGTCGATGGTGGGACTCCGGATTAATTTGGACCACCTGGGGTTCTTTAACGTGCACCTAAATCTAAGTACACGGGTGTTTTCTGCATTTCGCATTCATATATCCTTAAGGGCAACAGTCCGACGCTCTCCCCATCAGACCACATTTAGATTGGGCTCTCTGACAGACATGTTAAAACACAAATGCCACACACTCGGCTGGAGAAATAAAGCAGAGTGCGGGGGTGACTAGGCACGCGGACGGCATTGGCGATCGAGCCGCTCAAGCCTTGCGAGTGCTCTCGGAACGGGCACACTTCCAAACCCCTCGTTACCATCATTTTTTTTTGCACACTAGGAGCATCACAATTACGCTCTCTAAGGAACCCAGGGGAAAAGCATAATTTGCTCGAGGAACAAGTTAGGCAAATATTCAATTTACTAGCAAACTGCCATCGACTTCCGAAAGGATTGTCATGTAAAGCGTAAATAATATGTCCTAGACCCAAGTGGTGCACCTCGTGTAACGGATGCAACTGGCACTGGTGCAGCCATTGCAGAAGAAGTACTTGGGAGATGGCGAACAAGTGCAGCTCACCGCGGTAGGCAACACGACTCGTGTGCTTCACCACATGTCGGATGTGCAACATGGGCGCCTGCTTTACGTTGAAGCATCACGTGTGCGATTGCCCTGATCTAGAGGCTACTCGGGCACACAGCCATGCTGATGGGAGTCTCAGTAAGCACATGGCTTTCACTCCCGCCGCAAGCCAATGCTACTCGTGTCCAGCAGTCACTGTGGAATTTTGCCCGTGAAGCAGGAATCTTCGCGCGGACATAATTTAATCAGTTTTTTTACTCCACTCTTTCTCCTAACATAGGCCAACATGCCATAAACAGCCATAAGAATCTAAACCTTAATTTTATGGCTTGCGTAAATGTGCGCGCGCGCATCCGACCGGGGTTGATGTCTTCTCTCACACAACGCCGCCACGCACGCTGTACTCGTAGAGCCGGCTATATACATATGCGCGGTGTGGCAGCCAACATCTACCAAAGGTAAGAAAGCGGTAGCCCCCTTTCAGTTTTAGTTTATTGTCCATTCAATAGCAATGATTATGTAACACATAGTATGCAGACGAGGGTCCCAAAGTCAATGAGTGCAACGGGACCGACAGCTATCGTGGCTGTAGGGTTGCGCAAGCGTCATGTATGACGCAAGGCCGATGTGTGGGCTCGGGAAAATGTGTACCGCGGCCCGCTGGCACATCTACCCTTTCTCTGACCACTCAAGCACAACTTCGACAGGATTCGGCTTCTTAAAGATATTACCGTATAGGTGAGAGAGAAAGAAAGACAGGAAGGTTAACTAGCTTGCACCTGGTTTGCTACCCTACTCTGAGAAAAGGGGGCAGAAACCAAAAAGAAGGAGAGGGAGGAGAAAAAGAACAGGTGACGGGCACGGACACATTGTCTTCAAACAGCTTTTTCTTGTCAGAAGAGGGACAGTATGCGGAGATATCCTGTACGGTGTCCTCGCAATCTGACGTAGTTCAATGAATGATCAGTTTATTTTCCATATGTCTAAAAATACATTTCTGCAAGAACACCTGGACCCCTTGCAGCGCTGTAAGTTATGGACCTATCCAAATATCACAATACATGATTCACTTCATTTATTGCACCTTAAGGGCCCGAATGCATTGTAAGGAGTGCGTAGATCGAGTTTCCAAATACAATACAATAAAAAGCAACTGGTAGCAGAATTAACAAAGGAAATTAAGAAAAAAGGTAACAAAATGAACACAGACAAAAGATCACCGCCCAAGCACTCCGTACAGATGGTTAACCAGCGAAGCTGAAACATGCAAACCCGGTGTTTCATCATCATCATCAGCCTATTTTTATGTCCACTGCAGGACGAAGGCCTCTCCCTGCGATCTCGAATAGGTGAGTGGTAAAATGAGCAATCGCAAGGAATTGCGGGGCGTGCCGTCTGCTCGCAACTTCCGGTTCGATGGACGACGCGCCCGACGCAGCGGCATGCCCGGCGCACGGGTTTTTCTGCGCGGTTTCAACTGCCAGTCGTGCGAAGCTTTCCGTCCGCTTTATCGACCAGCAATGACGTACCATTCATGCAGCTGATTTCTAGCTTTCATTTCACTCTGGGCGCGACGATGACTAGCCAAGAAAGGCAAGGATATGCTTTTATTCATAAACGAACTTTGGTTTTCGTTTCGGCAGCCTTTTTTTGTTTCTGACAGGTTTAGCTCTGCGACATTTGCCGCTGCTTCTACGCATCCTCACTGACTGCTCCGCCTGCGGGTCAGTCAAACAGATAAAAAAGTTATCTGCACTGGACTGGACAAACTTGATTTGGGTCCTGCAGGACGCGCTTAGGGCGTAGTGGGCGTCTCCCACGTAGGGACAGACAGGCAATACCTGGCGGCCGCTTCGTGGGCCTGCTGGACGGCCCATTGCTGGTCGGCGAGAAGCGAGCTTCTGAGGGACTTCTCCCACTTGTCCGAGGTAGAGTCGGGATGAGCGTTTCTACACTCCCAGAGCATGTGTGTGAGTGTCGCCGTGTATCCGCACGAGGGGGACATGAAAAAGTTATCCTTATCCGATAATTTATCAAGCGTATAGAAGCATTACTATAGAAAACCGGGTGCTGAGGTGATGGCTACAGCGGTCTGGTAAATGCTGCTCTGTGATCATCGCTGTAACCGATATCGTCGGTAACGGCACAGCTAGCGTAATTAGAAATTGAAGTGCTGAAAATGTTTGAAAACGTTGCGCGTTGTCAACTGCATTTCTCGGTCGAAACTCGAGATTCATTTGAAGTGGTACGTAGTTAGAAGTTTTCACATTTTTGTCAACTAAATGGAGGAATGGCCGTATCGCCAACATATTAATAATAATAATAATTTATTTCTGCCTCAAGCAATACAGACAGAGGAGCTGCAGAAAAAGCTGTCCTAAACAGCTTGACTTGGCCGCATCCCGGAAATACAAAGCAGCAGCGACAGGCAATCTCATGGCAGAGACATGACGGCTTCATGTTTAAAAAAAAAATTTAAAAAGTAACACTATAGCAAAAACATAAGACCAAACAAAATCTTATCTGCACTTATATGTGCACAAACCAAATTACTTCGTCAGAAGTGTGATTACACATATTTAAGACAATCGTCAAATAACATGCATGAAATAACAGCCCGAATAACAAAGAATAATAGACACAATATAAACAGAACAAAGAAAACATCCTATGTTAAGCTTAACTGTATTTAAAGATTACTCAATGGTGCATTCTTTTACATATGAATTGCATATGGAACGTACATCTCGTTGGGTAAACAAGTTGATGTTAGCAGATTCGTACGCGTGGAGAAGGGAAGGAAGGAAGGTGTGTTGCTCTTTCCCCGTATTGATGCGTGATGTTGGCACCAACCAGTTTTCGGGGTGTCTGAAAGGGTAATTCTTTTATTGCGATAGCAATTATATGGACACTCAAAAGCAGATTTCTGCCGTCGGCGTCGCCGTCGCCGTCGGCGTCGCCGTCGCCGTCGCCGTCGCCGTCGCCGTCGCCGTGAGGTTCCGTATGACGTCAATGGAGATGAAATCGTGGCCGCGCGCCGCCGAACGCTGTATGTGCGAGTGAAAGGGCGCGAGGGACGCGCTCTTTCACGGGGAGTGAACGCACGGCGGAGAACAAACGCGCGTTCTGCGCCGTGCTTCGTTAAGGGCTGCAGAAGTAGGCGTCTCTTTCCTCCTTTACAATCACCATATATGTAGAGCAAACGCGCCTTCTTCCGATGCGCGAGAGGCCGTGGGGGAGGGGGGGAAGGGGGAGGGAAGGGAGGCGACGTTTAAGGCCCAACCGCATGCACGCGATTTTCGAGCGACAGCGACAAGCGACGGCGACGAGCGACAAGATTCGTTGTCGCAGAGGGTCCTCTGTCGCTGTCGCTCGTCGCGTCGCCGGTTTCTGGCCAGCCAGAAAAGATCGCGGGTCGACCGGAAATGCGCACAGCGACTTCCGGCGGTTCTTTAGAAAATGGCAGCATCCACGCCGCTCGCTTCGTACTAGAGTGACTTCGTACTGACATTGCTTTCTGCGATTGATCTCCGCCTTCACGTCAAGAACTAAAGGGTAAGATCAGCCTTCCCATAGTGAAATCTCACGCTGAGGTTGATATTTGTTCGTTTTTTATTGATATCGCTTGTTTGTTTTGGTACTTAGGCTTGCCATCGAACCCAACCCAACTTCGTCGTGAGCTTGCTGCAACGCATACTGTGCCATGACAAACATGGAAAAGCACGCATTCAGCGAGCGTCTCATTGACGAAATTGAGAAAGAAAGAGTGCTGTGGGACATGGCCAGCCAGCTCTACAAGGCCAACCATTTGAAAGAAGTGGCGTGGCGTCGCGTCGCAACTTCAATGGGATGCAGCGGTAAGCTCAAATTAACACAGATAAAAGCATGCTTACTATGTTGTGTGTGTGTGTAACCTGTTTTAATTCGCGCTAAAGCATATTCAGGTGACTGTCGGTAAGTGAGACACTGTTTTCGTACGATTGACATCAAGTGAATCGATATTCATAGTAGGTGGTGTTTTGAAATGGCGTGCATCGGTTCCCTCTTGCTTTTATTAACCAACCCATGATTGACCAAAGAATAACCACTTACCCCTCTTGATACGTGCGTATTTCATGCTGTGAATAACAAACGCGCCATCATTTCTGCAGTGGGTGAAGTGAAGGCCCGATGGAAGAATCTAAGAGATTCTTTCCGTCGGGTCTTTAAAGCGCGCAATCCCATACCGAAGAGTGGTGCTGGGGCCGAAGACGGCGAGATCGACGATTCGGCCAAGACTTGGCTGTTCTACGACCGCCTGCTGTTTCTCAAGGACACCATTGTCGGCCGGCCGTGAGTACCGCTTTCACGGCATTGAGCATCAATGCTGCAATGTATGGCATGCAATTTAAGAGTCTGTATGCATCCATATTCACATTTGTCATAATCGATATCGAGTAAAAAGAAAACTTCTAGTTCCCGTTTCATTTCGGCCTCGGTGGTATGTATGTTATGTGCTTACCAGCCGCGCGAATGTGTTGCTCCCGTGCTGTATCGCAAAAGCAAACATGTTACATCATGTGTGCATGGGAAGTACGAGTTTGAAAAAAAAAATCCCGCCTGTTCTTGACATTTCTTGTCCCACTCTTAATTTTTTTTGTTTTGCAATGAAACCGTTAATTTGGCCACTTATTCTGTCATTTGCTTTCCATTTGGCATGAAACGCAAATAGTTTTGCTGTAAGCTGAATATGTAACATTTGTGTGCAACTGCATACTGTATGAAAATTGTGCCCTGACAGAGCGAGCAGAATCACACAAATTCTTTATGTGGGCACATGTACAGGTGCAAAATAATGTCTTCGAGGCACATGCAATTTGTGTGCATTCAGTAGCAGCACCACAACTTTGTCCAAGCATCCATTATAGTCGATTTCATTGCCAAAGAAGTCGGCGGCCATTGATAGCAGTCACAATGTTGAATATAACTGTACCGAGAGTACAGTGGCACTCTTGGCACAAATTAATATGTATGCGGGTGTTTGCAGTTGCTCAGTGACAGAAGAAAGTAACAGTTATAAGGCATAATGTAATATAAAAAACTGGTGGAACATGCTGCTTTCACTATGTGCACTAGACCTTGCATAATAGTTTGCTAATCGTTTACACCTTTAGCATGAATCGTGGATGAATGCATCAAATTTTGCTTTTATGGGCAAAAAAAATGCAACATAAGACATTAGCTGCACAACCAAAGCAAGAAAAGAAGGCAGGTTTGTTTGTGCATCGAAGAGTGCTCTAGAAGTGCGCCTTCCTGTTCTGTGTTTGTCATCTGCATTATACCTCACAGCTGTAACTTGTTGCTTCCCTTTTATTTGCCTGGGCAGTAACTGTCCAGAGGCTGCAACTGCAGACTGATCAGACTGATTGTCAGGCTTGAGTTTACTAATTCTGTCCGTTCCAAGCGCAGAACTCTTTTAGACATGTTTTCACTTCATCTGGTAACCACATCTGTTTATTAGTATTCTTAGAATCTTGTGTGCTTTAGTGTAGGCTCCCATTTCTTTTTAGATATTAATGTGCAGGTAATTTTACCTCCATGCGGCAAAACTCCAGCAATCTTACTGTTGGTATATTTTCTGCTAAGTGCTCTCATCTCGCTGCTTCTTTTCTCTGCAGAACCTCTGGAAACCTTGAACAGTTGCCTACCGAAGAGAGTTCCAGCACCGACCAAGAGGCCACTCCTGGAGTTACGGCGGAAAGCGTCTTTGCAGAGATGATGACAGAAACAAGCTCATCGTCAGAGCTTGAGGCAGATGAACTGAACAAAGAGGCTAGCACGAGCTCGAGAGTAGGCGCAAATGGAAAACGTAGCATGCCTAGGAAAATTAGTCAGCCCGAGGGCAGTGCCCGAAAGCGCAGGAAACCATACGAAAATGAAATTGATTCACTAGCATCAATAGTCACAAAAAAACCTGATGAGGCCGAATGTTTTGGGCAAATTATAGCGTGTAAGTTGAGGCGATGCCCAGGACGTCTGCGTGAAGCCATGGAGCTAGACATTCTAACAACAGCATCCAAATATCTTCACGAAAGGATTTCAGATGATTAAGCTGACACGCGATGACTGCAGAATCTTTAAAGGCCAACTGGAAGACAATAAAAATTTACTTTGACTAAACATATTATAAATTAGTAGTATATACTACTGCAGAGTGTGTAACTGCTCAGTTTTTTATAGCAGCCTTTAAACAGCAGTTAAGCAGATGCACCTGGCGGTGTCGCCATGGTGCAAGTCCCAGCACATCGCATCTGAAATAGAACTTGTTTAAGCATTTCCTCGCGTTGAGGCACTTGGCGCGCTCTAATGCAATTCGCTATATGAACACTCCGCGCAATCTTTCGCTGTCGTCAGTAATTAATACAGATTTTTTTTATTTTAATGCATTTAATGCAAGATAGTACAGTAAACAAAATTCAGTCCGTACTCAGTACGTACTCCCGAAGAAGCGGCGATTCGAGAAGCGAGTCTTGCCGCTGAATGAGAGTGGCAGCGACGAGCAGATCCAGAATACACGGCCAGGGAAAGGGAGAACAAGAGACAGTGGCGACAAGATACCAAGTCATAATTGCTACAGCCAAGAAAACGCCCTCAAATCGGCCAGCTTCGCTGTGTCTTATGCTTTGCACGGCAGAGTGCAAGCTTTCGCCTTTTTTTCAGTTTCAGTGTCAAAAACTGATATTTTAGCTTGCTTTTCATGATGCTTTCGCTCGTATTTCAAACATCAAATATTGCAGGGGTCTCCTTACGTAACTGGAATTTTACTAGGAATATTGCGCGGCCCAAAAGTTTCCTTCCAGTTGGCCTTTAATATATTGTCGCGATACACAAAGCTCAGGAGCTTTATTATAGAAGCACCGCGCCGTACTCTGAAGAAACTAGAGAGGCGCCAACATCAAGAATCTCTTCTTTTCTTGATGCCTTCCAAAATCTCAAGCAGCCCGGTCGTCGTCTTTGTCGGCGCCAGGGCGCACTTGTGTACGAATACTGACGCGGCATTACCCTCCGTCCAGAGCGAGCATCGTCCTGATGCTGATCAAATCGTGGCAGAAAGACTCGTAGTTGATAGCTTGGCGGTGTCCACTTCACTCGGAATGATATGGCTTCATGCGCACTACGTGCGCTACCTCAGACACCTGTTGACGGCGTTTCGAGCAGCATGAACCGTCACCAACCACCTCGTAGGTCATGTCGCTGATACGGCGTAGAACCTTGTATGGTCCGAAGTACCGGCGTAGAAGTTTCTCTGAGAGCCCTCGGCGTCGGACGAGAGACCAAATCCACACTCTTTCCCCGGGCGTATAAGCGGCAAATTGGTGGCGGAGATTGTAGCGTCGTGCGTCGTGTTCTTGCTGACTAGTTATCCTGACGCAGGCGAGCTGTTGTGCTTCCTCGACGCGTTCAGTGAAATCTGCGGCATCTGCATCTGAACCATTGCAGTCATGAGGCAGCATAGCGTCAAGCATTGTAGTGACTTCTCGACCATGAACCAGAGCGAACGGCATCATTTTCGTTGTTTCTTGGCGTGCTGTATTGTATGCGAATGTGACGTGTGGTAAGATTGTGTCCCAGTACTGTGCTCCACATCGACATACATGCAAAGCATGTCTGCGATAGTCTTGTTGAGGCGCTCGGTAAGCCCATTTGTTTGTGGATAATAGGCCGTCGTCTTCCTATGGGCTGTGCCACTCAGCGTGAGCACAATGCGCAGAAGCTCAGCTGTGAATGCGGCTCCTTTGTCGGTTATGATGATCGCTGGAGCACCGTGTCTGAGGACAATGTTCTCGATAAAGAATCGTGCTGCTTCAGCTGCCATGCCACTCGGAATTGCCTTGGTTTCCGCATATCGGGATAGTCCGTCGCGACTATGACCCATCTGTTGCCGCTGTCAGATAGTGGAAAGGGGCCCAGGAGGTCTATGCCAATTTGAGCAAACGGCATTTCCGGTACCGTAACGGGGTGCAATAGCCCAGCGGGTTTAGTCGGTGATGCTTTGCGTTGCTGACACCCAAGGCAAGTCCTCACGTAGTGCTTCACCTCTTCTGCGAGCCTAGGCCAGTAGTAGATTTGTTTGATTCGTGCTAGTGTTCGCGTGTAACCAAGGTGGCCCGAGGTGGCTTCGTCGTCGCAGGCTTGCAAAATTTCATGGCGGAGAACTTCGGGAACTACTAGCAGATGGCTCTTCCCTGTTGGCGAGAAGTTCTTCCTATAGAGAACGCCATCGCGCAAACAGAATGAAGGTAGACTCCGTGAAAATAATCTCGACACCTTCGTAGCTCGCCCTTCCAAGAACTCGATCAAGGTGTTGAGCTCTCGGTCGGCTTACTGTTGCCGAAAGATGGCGGCCGCATCAACAATCCCTAAAAAGCCTACTCTAGCAGCCGCTTTAGATGTTCTTGGAAAGTGGCAGAAAAACAACACATCGTCGAGGTACACCAAGCATGTCTTCCACTTCATACCGGATAAGACATTATCCATGAGCCTTTGAAATGTGGCTGGGGCCGAGCATAAGCCGAAAGGCAGAACCTTGAAGTCATAAAGCCCATCAGGCGTCACGAATGCAGTCTTCTCTCGAGCACTCTCATCTACCTCTATTTGCCAGCATCCACTTTTTAAGGTCCTTATTATACGTGAAACACTGAACAGAGTCCGCGTCATCGGCCTCCGTGTCAATGTCGTCAGGTTCGTGTGGTAGCATTGCATTGAGCATCGTCCTTACTTCGCGTCCGTGGACAAGGCTTAATGGAGTCATCCGTGCAGTTTCTTGTTTAGCCGTGTTGTAAGCAAAAGTGATAAGGGAAGAATCGTCCCAATCTTTGTGCTCTATATTCACGTACATGGAAAGCATGTCGAGTGTTTTGCTCAGTCCGTTATTGTTTATGGATGGTGGGCTGTTGTCTTTCAATGAGTTGTGCCACTGAGCATCAGGACATTATCTAAAAGCATGGCTGTGAATGTGGTGCCTTGGTCTGTTACGAGAATGGTTGGTGCGCCATGTCTCAGCACCAACATTCTCTATGCAATTGTACATATTTCTTGATCATAATAATAAATTTAAGTACTTTACTGCACTGGTTGTCTTTCCATGAATGCGAACTACTTCAATGAAGCAGTTTCCTCATGTTTATATTAACCACACTTTTGCACAAATGAGTGCAATTGATATCAATCTTTATTTCATCTCCACAGAAGAAACAGGATAGTCACGTAAAGTTGCTTAGGAACAGATTGACAAAGCAGTTTCCCTATGTACAGTTCAATGAACTATGTGGTAAGAGCAAAACATAGTCAAAGATGTCCACAGCATCTACTGCTTACACATATGGCATACATAACAGAGAGGAAAAAACACAACAGGAGAACAAACACAAAGCATGTGTACAAATGTGAAAGAAACAGTGGCAGTCTCATTCTCGGATTGCAATACAAAAGGAAAAGTGCAGCAGCTGCTGCATTTCGATAGGCTTCAAATGCAAAAACGCCTGTAAACAGTGCACTGGGTGCACTTTAAAGAACGTCAGGTGTTTAAAATTATTCTACAGTTCCTAGCTACGACGTGCCTGACAATGACATAGTGGTTTCAGCATGTTAAACCCCAGAATTAAAAAAAAAGGAAGAGCGCAGTCACGTCTTCTTGTGCTGTCATAACAAATAATTCCCTTGTTTTTATACACCGATTACAACCGCCCAATTCATGGCCAATCCCCCCTGTGGGTGTGCGCCACAACCACTCAACAACAAGAGAGAACAGAGTCTATACTACCCAAGGTCCAGTTGTATATAAACTGTGTGACAAGCATGTCGGGCAGGAAAAAGGCAGCATATCAAGTTCACTTCATTTCCTAGGTACAAACAACTATACATGATCTGATTAGGTAGATAAAATGTACAGCAATAGGCCAATAAAAGAATCAAAAAGAAAGACGGAGGGGATGCATAAAGGAAACTTGTGCACGAACTTGCACAAATGCCAGGGCTACTAGAAACTGCATAAAAATAAAGCACATGGTTAGCGTTTCATGATTTAGACCAGTAAAATGAAATGAAGAAATAGGCACTCAGTGGCAAAAATATCACTCAATTCCTGGCTGGTTCCACTGCCACGGTACCTGTCCTTCATTGAAAAAGAAATCAATAAAGACAGAGCGCACAACAGCTGCGCTTTGCGAGCTCTTTCGCGCCCTTGTGCCTTGTATCGGAAGCATCCCAGTCGCTGCGTTGTTTTGCCTCCAGACTCCTTCACGAAGATTCCCAAAGGTGTCCTCAGAGTCAGCATACCCAGGAGGGCAGTAGTGATCGCCTCCGTTGCATTCAATGCACAAGAAATTGTGCAGCACGCATGTGGCCTTAATTACACTGTCAACGTTTTTTGGACTCAGATCTATCGTCTTTTGATAGATGCGCCACCTTGAGGCAAGAATGCCAAAAGCATTTTCCACGCACCTTCTGAAAAAGAAAGGGCGTTTATTAAAGAGACAATTGGATGTTCAGCATGTGTAGGGCTTCAATAATAGGCATGCGTAACAGAAATGTCTAAGAGTATTGAAATCGCTGATGTAAATAGGACTTGTAGCTTCTTTACAGACTACGGCTGGTCATTTCCACTCATATAAACCATTAATGAAATGTTTTTTGATACCATAACAGCATATGGTAGACGTGTATTTCTAGTGCCATATAATTCGGCTAACAGCACCACTGTGCTTCTAGAAAGCCAAGTTCCTTCTTGCACTGTATAATAGAAGGTTTACTGGTGTACAGATAACTTGCTAAGATGTTAAAGATTTCTGTCCTTTTAAGTTTAGCTTCACTGCATTTCTTGCAGCTTTAGAATAATTCAAAGCATACTGCAGCAGAATAGATTAGCGAGAGAGAAGGAAGGATAGGCAGAATTGTCCCCAAACGCACGTCCGGTTTGCTACCTTGTACTGGGAGCAAACACCTTGGAGCACGAACTTGGCATCAAAAAAAAAAAAAAAAACTGAATCTGTACATTCACCACAGTACTCGTACTAGTGTGTGTGCCTAGATTTTGTACTAACACAATTTTTACAAACATATAAAAATTCATTGGCCAGGTTGCTGCTTGAGACATATATTGAAAATAAAAGTACTTTTTCTGCAAGAATGGCTTAGCTTCTCAGAATTGTTGCTATGATTCAGGATTTTAGTTTGACTCTCTTGCTTTTGCACATGGTGCTACAAAAGACATGAAGCTACAAAAGACATCCAGTAAGGGCCCTTAAAAAGTTGGCAACAGAAAAAGATTGTGTTCTGCTCGGAGGATCATACCAGGGGCAAACATTTCTCCATGGTGGTCGTCATCTGAGCTAACTAGAAAGCGTGCCAATCACAGTAACAGGGACAAATAACATCTCAAATCACATGGATACTACTTGTGACAAATATGGCAAATAAGTTCTGTTAAGTTAGCAAAGTTAAGTAAAGCTTATGAAAGGAAAAAATCGTCGTCATTTTGAGAAATGAAGTCGACAAGAGTAGCGATGGGGACTTGTTGGCGGTTCATGAGGAACACTTTTGTGTTGTCATTTTTACTTGTGCCTTCTTGTGTCCATGTTACATTTAGCGCTGCCTCAAAAGTGTTCCTTTTTCTGTTCCACACAGTACCCCTTTTATTTGGTGCTTCTTTTCTTTTGCACTCATTAATTAGGTCAAGTATGCACCAACTAGGAGCTAAGTAAGTCCTTTTAAAAGGGCTTGCTGAGGGTCTAGTTGGTGTTTACATATTTAGTGAGCGCAAGAAACAGACAGCAACAAAGTCTCCAGTACAGTCCTGTGTCTATCGTTTTTCATGCTGCGTCTGCTTGCACTCACTAAATGTGCCGTTTCATGAGGTTTCCTCCACCTTGCAGAATTACAACTTTACCACAAATATGTGTTCTGTTGGCTTGTAGGTAATCTAGCAATTTCATAACCATCAGAAATTCACAGGTAAAACAATAACTGAATACACACGTCCAATGCTACTTGCCCATGATGTGCAAAGCAGTACCTACCTTGCACGGCTAAGACGATAGTTGAACACTATGTCCTTTGGCTCGGTCCGGCTGCCTGGCAAAGGTCTCATGAAATCAGGCCGCAGCTGAAAGGCCTCATCCCCAATGAAGACATGAGGGGAACTTTTGGAAGATGCTGGCAGTTGAGCAGCCCTTGGAAAGCCCAGTTCGCCCTTTTCCAGCCGCTTTCCAATGGGGGAGTCCTTGAATATGCCTCCATCACTCAGTCTCCCAGGGGCGCCAACATCTATGAGCCTAAAGAGGTACTGGCTGTCCACAACGGCCATCAGGACAACCGAGTAAGTTCTCTGCAAATAAAATCAAAAGCAAGATAGAAATTGCTTTACGCAACATGCTGAAAAGGAAAATTGCAAGCTGTAAAAATGAGGTTGTGTACAGCAACCTGCAAGCTCTTGAACTGGCAAAAAATAATGCGCTTCAGTGTGCAGTACACTTATTACCTTATAGTTGAAGTACAAGCTTCCCGACTTATTCGGGCACTTGATCTGTACATGTTTTCCATCCACTGCCCCAAGGCAGTTGGGAAATTGCCAGCGTTGCCAGAAACCTTCAGCAATATCTCGCCACTGGGCTTCACTTGGAGGCTGCAAGAGCAGAGGCACAACATTAACAGGATTATGTGACAAGTGTTGGAAGCCAAAAGATGAGAAGGAAAGGACAATGGTGAGGACATGGTCAGATTACTAGCTTCTTTTTTGCTGGAACAACCACGGGAACTTTCAATATTGTTACAACTCATTAAGTCGTATATTTCTTTTGTGTACACTGCAGCATGAGGCAAAGGGCACAGAAACCATGTGAGTGATAAGCCGCTCAACAATGTTAATGAGTGAACTAACCTACGAATATTACAAAGCATGTATGCTTCATATTACAGTGGCTACTGGCATCTCAACTTTTGCCAATAACTTTTAACAAACTTAACTGCCTAATAACTGCAGTGAAGCCCATAGATGGGGCGTTTCGATGTTCACTGGTCATAATCTTGAAAAAGGCTTGCTTATTTTTTCACTTCAGTATTTTCAGTGTCAGCACCACATATGTGTGGAAATGGTTCATCTCATTTACAAGACTGTTGTCCTGCCGAGAGTTAGCCTGAAGAGAGATAAGATGAAGGTTGTTTGAGCATGGGTTGCGGCAAGTTATGCAGGCTATGGCAACCTAACCGGCACGTACACAGCATTTTGCATGCTATTATGTGGTCTGAAATGGTGTTGCAGGTTGTATACTGTGTCAATGTGATGGTAGTTAACAGCAGCACCTTCAGCCTTAAGGAACAACTTGAAAGAAGAACAGTGTAAGCAATAGGTCAAAACAGTGCTATTTCTTGTCTGTTCTTGTTCGTCCCTTGGCACAATTCTATCACGAGGGAAACGTGCACTGCATCAGAACGTAAATATATATATATATATATATATATATATATATATATATATATATATATATAGCCGTGCAGCTTGAATGCTAGAGAACGCTGCAAATATGTACTTGATTTGTGCAACACGATTTACGTACCTGCATGTACAGTGGAGACAGCACTTCCCACAAGACACGGCTCGTTGAATGAATGGCTTCTCTGGCCGTCTCTATCCCCACGCGAAACGCCATGGCAACATCAGGAATGGACATACCCGAGGCCAGGTACCTGAAAAAACGGATTGACAAGGTGCAACATCCGCATGTAAACAGCCGCTAAGGCCCCTTTCTGGATTCCAGAAAAAGGACGCCAGTGCCGCTAATGCATTGGGACAAGCGTGATTCTATCGCCGCACGAACATTTAAAAGCTTAACTTACTGCAGTAGGGTGCTAATCCTTTCAGAATGAGGCAGGGAAGCAGGTGAACAAGGACACTTACCTCAGACACATAGCGAGACGTTCTCCGGAGGATATCGGCTTTCTGCACAACCATTGTTTTGTTAGGTGATCATCTACTAAGCTGTGCAGCTTCTCAAAAGTTTCAGGCGTCATTCTGTAGTACTTGTAGAACAGTGTTGGGTCTCCGGTTTTCATTAGTCGCATCTGTAACATAGAAGACGGCTCGATCACGCTGTACTGAGGTGTACATTGCCTATCAACTTACCGCCGTGAAGTACTCGCTTTCTTCGGCGCGATTCCGCCAAACAGGCCGCACCCAATGCGCGCGGGCGCTCAGCTGCCTCTGCTTCAAGATCAATAACAGCCGCAGAGCGGCGGCTTTCCTCACACGTTCTTCCATGATAGCAATGCACCAAACCACCGGTACTCACAGACGACACAACAATGACAGCATCGTGAAAATCCCGCCGTTCCGCGCTCTTCGGCCGCCCCCTCGAGGTAAAAGCCGAAGTTACTGTCTTGACCAAACGCAAAACGATGAAAAAAGAAACTCGTGAAATGCTATATGCATGTTATATTATCCAATCTGGAACAATATTAAGGAAGCCATACGGTGTTCTATGCAATTTTTATTTGTTTTTTGCAAGTTTTTACAGGCATACGATAATTTTCAATCGGGCAACAATGAAAGTTTGTCGCTACTGCTTTTCGCGATGTCGCGTACATGCGGTTGCTCCACGCCGCGACGCGACAGCGCGACAGGGTGTGCCTGTCGCGTCGCTTGTCGCTGTCGCTCGAATATCGCGTGCATGCGGTTGGGCCTTAAGTCTTTACAAAGCCGCCTGTCGTACGTTGAGGGACACAACCTGGCCGACCGTGGTGTTGAGGTGTCGCACATTGCTTCCCTCATTAGTTCGCCTCGCACGAATTGAAATTACTCGTTCGACTCAACAAAGCAAGCTTTGTTCACGTGAACTTAGCATCTGAAATACCACCCGAAATTTTTGCTAGCCGAATTGAACATCGTACCACGTGGGCGATGCGTGTGCCGAATTCCTCTCCCTTGCACTACTTAGGTTTGTCGAGTGCGTTGAGTGTACGCAGCGTGAGCGGAGTCACCCATAGTTTGCTGTCACCTGCACATCGTCTGCGCTGCTGCCCCGGCCTACGAACGAGCTACCCCAGGCGATGCAGATGCCTGTGGCCAGTTCGGCGCAGCGATTTCGGCGGCCGCCTGTGTCCGGCTCGTTACCCTCGGCGGCTGGGAAAAGAGCCGGCAGTCACCAACGGCTACAGCAGCTCTCGCCAGCAGGGCGTCGCTCGCGCCGACGTCTGCATCGCCGTTTCCGGAGTCCTGTGCTGGAGTCGTGCCATCGAATCTGCAGAGCTGATGCTGTGACCAACGGACGCCAGCAGTAAACCCCAGAGACAATGTCGGCTCGCATGTTATGGAAAGCGTGTGGACATTTCCTCGGCGACGCCACTGTCGCATGTACTAGCTTGTGTTCGCGACGCGTGCGTTGATAGACCTTGTGACATGTTTCGCCGGAGTATGTGTAGTGATTTAAGGTTGGGGGGATGTGGGGATGCGCGACTCTCACGCGTCTCCTGTGGTCCGGATTCACCGCGCGGCTGCGCGGCGGAGGCGGTCGTAGTGGTTGCGGCGCGTT
This sequence comes from Dermacentor silvarum, assembly GCF_013339745.2. Lineage (NCBI taxonomy): Eukaryota > Metazoa > Arthropoda > Arachnida > Ixodida > Ixodidae > Dermacentor > Dermacentor silvarum. The sequence goes on along the minus strand of NC_051164.1, from coordinate 8,415,317 downwards.
GCGAGAGATGGCGCGAGTGTCGCGATGCTAACGCCATCGAACGGCGGGGTGACTTGGGAGAAAAAGGTCGAAGGCGCTGTCTCTTTGGCTTGGGATCGGCGGCCAACACGCACGAACGCTTTGCGCGTGCGCCGGCCCACTTTGCGCGACTGTCGCGCGAGGCTAAGAGCAGGACACCGCTAAGAGCAGGACACCGGTATGGACAAACACGGATCGTTCGAGCGCACCACCGTTTACGTGACTGTACACGTGAACGAATAGGCGATGGTGTCATGGCATGGGGCGAACGTATTCGCTCACTATCGGGTCGCAGTGAGTCGGACTTCCTTGATTTGTCGCGCGCCCGTGTGAATGTTCTATTGGTTGTAATTCGGCTAGCATGTATTAGTGTATGAAAGGTGCAATAAATGCCCTTTTGATTGTCTGCACTACTGCATTGTCGTTCCTTTGTCCCAAGAGCACATGTGTGAGACCCCGCAACTTTACCCAACTTTTCACCCCTTTCCACAAAAATCTCCACTCCAGCGCCCGCCGCCGTGCAGGCGCCGCCGCTATAGCCGGCCCGGCGCCAGCTCCCCAAAGTCTCGTTTTCTGCCGTTATCGGGAAGCGGGCGTTTGCCGGCGTCGGTAGTTTCGTTGGCCGGCCTGGGACAGCGCCGCTGCTTCCCTCTGCGCCGTAGCCGCAGCGTGCAAGGTCAACACGTGACTAGAAAGTAGAGAAAGCATAAAGGAGAAAGAAGGGTGCACTGCTGTTTTCTACGCGTGGCTACGGTAGCGTGGCTGCGACGTCGGCACGTACACGCATGTTCCGGCGCAACGCAGAATCGGCGACCTTGCCATTTGAGAGAGGGTGAAATTTCCGCTGCGTTTTTTTTTGTCCGCGCGCGACATTGAGGGGTCTCCCCTAAGCTTTTACTCTATGGCGGTGCCAGAGCAATGCCAGTCGGAGGGGCCGCCGCGTGATTTGGTTCGAATTAACGAGATTCGACTGTAAATTGAATGAAGACATTCTAGCCGCATTCCTCGACTGTCGCATACGCGTGGCAGCTCGGTGCACATGTTTTGCATATGTGCGGGCCTTGAAAATTGTTGCTTTGGTTATAGTGCGGTACCGCTTATAGTGCGGATATTCGCGACTCCGGCGACTTACGTTATAAGCGGTCTACAATGTATCTGGTTTCATGTCCCGTTGGTATGGTAACTGGTGCTTTGCGAGTGAGCGATGCGTGAAAGTAGGTCACCGTGGTGAGGGGAGAGCGTAGGGGAGAGGGCATTGCCTTAACGAACGGAGCAGATACAGCAACGTGACGCCGCGTGCAGAGGCTGTTGCTTGGGTTATGCGCATGTTCCTTGTCCACGCAAGCTCTTGTCCACATTCTAACTGAACTTGCGTTGTCCCACCGATAGGTATCTGCTGCTGTCACCAGGCTGATGGACGCGCGCCATTGCTACTTTATCTGGTTGATTGCATCTCGCAAGCAAGCCGAAAAGTGTCCCCACCTAAGAATATATATCTTACAGCGCAAGTACAACACATAAATCACTTTTTTTTTCTATGGGCAGTACTGAGGTTGAGCTTGTGTCTAAATGTCTAAATTCCTAAGAATGCATCACTGCCACATTGCACAATTCCATGCCTGTGAAAGGCATCTACAACTACAGACTCACCCAGACAGTGGCATAGTGGGACACCAGCGTCTTGGGTGTGAAGCCGTAGTAGCCACCCTCCAAGAACAGAGAATGCGCGGGTCCACATCTGCAAGGAATGATTCAGCTCAGAACAGACGTTGCATTTTGAGGCACCAGAAAAGCACCTGTAAGTACCATCAATTTTGGGAGGCCGTATGCTAATGGCTGTGAGGCTGCATCGGGTCATTCCAGGCCAAATGTTTTACCACACCCAGAAAAATATGCATTCCTTAGAGTAAGATATCCCCAAAACAACTTTGCACATTTTTTTAACATCGTTTTTGCTTAAAAGGCAGAACTATTCTCAAAAATTTCATACAAAACTGTGTTGAATGCTGCTGTGAATATTAATATGGAGGCACTGATCCTTTTATACAATGATACCTTGTAAAACTTTTTTTTTAAAGATCACCGATTATTACGATACTCCCTAATGCAAAATTTGAGTGCAGCTGTTTGGGTGCTTTGAATTCGCGATATATTGAGGCAAAAAATTTGAAACTGAGCGGCAGGGTCCTCTCGGCGGCGGTGCTGAGCCTCTGCTCGGGCAGCTCATTTAACAGCAGGGGCAGACGAAGCCCTTCCACGAGAGGCGCCGCTCATTGTTCAGAAAGAAAGCGTGAACACAGGAACGCGTGGCGAGTGCATTCTCTAACGGCGCAGGCGAAGAATGCATGCACAGTGGGTCCGAAGCCCACCTCATCACTTTATATTAATATATGGAATCGGTGGACGCACTTGCCGCATGCCTTAGTAGTGACGTCATCGGCGCATGGTACTATGGTGCCATCTCCGTGGAGCATGTCTAGTGCGGCACTCCGTTTTCCTAGTTGCTCCTCCTTCGCTTTTCTCCTCACTAGCGCAGCCTTTCATCCTCCGCGTTGGCTCTTTCGGTGGTGAAGGCCGTGCCCTCCTCCGCTTTCCTTCTTGCACTTTCTTTGCCATCACAGTCTGCCATCACAGTTCTGCTGGTGTAACCAGCAGAACAAACAAGCCCACCGAAGGATGAAAAAAAGAGAGCGAACGTTCGTTCGCTCTCTTTTTTTCATCCTTCGGTGGGCTGTTGGTTACACCGAGGCTACACCGAGTTCTGCTGGTTACACCGAGGCCGACGCTCAACGCAGGAACGGGCACCTAAGAGCTGCGCTCTAAGAAGTTTGCTTTTGCAAAACAAGGGCATAAAATCTTTCATTTTCGCACATCACATAGGCAGGCCTGATTGTGCAATGCCCTTTGACATTAACCAGACACTCTTGGTTGAGTGCACCACGTGTTGTTTAGGATTGTACAGATAACGGTGGCTATTTCTCGCACAAGTTACTTAACGAAATAAACTTTTGTGGGCTCCATATATGCATGTTGTCTCCCTGCAATATTTTCCCAAAGGGATCCCGTTTTGACAAACAATATCTTCTGCCTCAGCTGCATTATGAAATGTTTTAGATGCTTGAGTATAATTAATGTGTTGGAATTTTTAGTGAATTTCATGCACTTTCCCGGGGCTATGTTTGTATCTACGTAACCGTTCTCCCGACTACCTGGGTCACTGGGTAGTCCCCGGGAAAATGCATTGGGCTGCATTGCTGAGGGATCCAGGGTTCAAAAGCAACCGTCAGACCAACTTGGGTCGCCGAAAATGTGGCAATGCATGGGTATGCCACTCTTCAACGAACCGTTCATGTCGACATGGATTACTGTAGATGCGGGACGGGGTAGGTAGCACTGTGCGAAGACACTCTTTGACACCGACTTGGAGCACTGGGTATGTTCCACTTTTATGAATCAATGGTCTTCAGTGAACCTCTTTGATGCCTGCTGAACACTGTCGCGAAAGAAGAGGTTGAGAACGCGGGAGAGGAAGGCTCGTGCCAGTGCCATCGTAGCAGTTCGATCAACAAACCGCAGAGGACGGACGCCAGTCTCCGTCACCAACATAGTTTATGGTGCCGTGAAATCCGGGCGAAGACTAGCGTCCCGAACCGATTACGGACCGACTACGCCGTCAGCGCGACATCATTCGAAGCGCCACTACACGTGTCATCGCTGCCGTAACCGAAGTCTTGCAAGAAACTGAACCAACGCATACCGACTTGCAAGTGCTCCCGAACGAACTTGACGACAAAGTCCGTGGCCTCGCTGAAATCAATGCCAAAATCGAAGAGCTTGTGATCGACGACGACGAACTTGAAGCCGAATTCACCGAGGCCCTCGAATACCACGAGATGATCCGCCACGCCATCGGCCGGGTTCGTTTCCGCATGAATCCCCGCGCCGACTGTCACTAGCCCTTTGCAAGGACGGGAGGCAGTACACGCAGGTAGCCGACACGGTAATCAAACGAGTGTAAGCGCAAAGGCCACGCATTGACGCAGTACGTACAACAACCGAAACTCAAGTACGAAGGAACGGTACAGCGTCCACTCTTCCTCGAGAACAAGGCGATTGTCAACACGGGGTCGCAGATCACAACCAGAACTGAGGACAAGTTCGAGGTAACCGAAAATGAAATGAGCAAGCTGTTCAGCCACGAGCAAACAGCCTACCGAATCCCCATCGCTCTTGCTACTCTCACGATCGCCACCGCAGCATGGAGGCCGACCATCACCGGCGAAGCAGCTTTCGGAACCGCAACCACGAGTACAATTTACGAACAGCATCGAGGCTTTCTAAAGTGTTCCTCTTCGACGACAAAAGGTACTCCAGCTGCCACAACATCCGCCACATGGATGGCTACATTACCGTAGAAAAATGCTACGTGCAGCCAACCCGCTTTACAACAGACCCATGCGGGAGCTACTACTCCATCGACAACCTCACAATCCTGACCCAATCGTATGCGATTGCACCGATTTTATTGACCAAAAGGCTCACCTTCATCGACCAACAGGGCTACGGTGCCGGTAACGGTAAGCCTACCACTGCCGGAGACATCCGACGACTCGAAGTTCTATGACTTCAGCCACGGTCGAGTGAAAGTGCGTGACATTCTCAGCACTGCGGCTCCGCAACTTTAAGGCTCGCATCAAGAAGACCGACAAAGGCGGTGCACCGGCCTAGAGCAGCGTTCGCTTTCCATGCTTCAACACTGTGCTCTGTGGGGAGCACACGCTGCCACCTTCTCTCGCGGGCGCTCGCCCGTCGTTTGCGAACGGAGCGCACGCGGCGGTAGCCGGGCGGACATCTCGTGCGCGCACAACGCGCGCCGCAGGAGCCGGGCGGACACGGGAGAAATGCACTTTGCCCTCTCCCGGTTCTCGCTCGCAGAGTTGCAGCATCTCCACGAGAACAATATCCGCTTAAGAGATAGTGACATCACTTTCCGCCTTGCTTCCGGCACAGCACAATCGAGCGGTGCAGCTAGACTAGTTATTCGTTGGGAGAGACGCGTAAGGTGACAACGCCTCGCACCTCTTACATCTTCCCGGTCTGTCAGTGCCTGTTACTTTAGGTCGAGACTTTCTCGCCAAGTCGGGTATTTTGATAGACATCGCCAGCGGAGGTTACCGAGAGAACGGAACGGGTGTTTTGAAGCGTTTCGCAAGAGCGCCTGCGCCTGCGGAGACAAGCCAGTCTCCGGGGGCGGCGCGAGCGGGCCACACGCAGCCGAGCGAGCAAACCGTAATCGGTAAAGACGATCAAAGCAACGGAGAGACGGTGGCACAACATTGTGCCGCGACGTTGCAAGGGGCAGCGCACCCACTTTTGTCAGAGGTCAACAGCCTGCCGGAGAGAGAAAGGGCACGACTGTCATCGCTGTTGTACGAATACGACGCAATTTTCACGGACCGTCCGGGCCGCACTACGTTAGTCGGGCACAGGATAGACACGGGTGACGCTGCGCCGTGGAAATGTAATCCTCGGCCGATAAGCTTGACTAAACGGAAAGCACTTGACAGCGCCTTAGACGAACTCATCGACACAGGCGTTGTGGAAAGGTCGAACAGCCCATGGGGCTTCCCGGTAGTTCTAGTCCCGAAGAAGGACGATACTTATCGCCTTTGTGTAGACTACCGCAGGCTGAATGAGGTTACGAAGAAGGATGCGTACCCTCTACCCTCCATTTCCTCTTTAGTATCTAACCTAGGCGGGGCGAAGTACTTTACGACGCTCGATGCTAGTCGTGGATATTTTCAGGTCGAAATGGACGAGCGTGACAAAGAGAAAACGGCTTTCACTTGTCACCGCGGGTTCTTTCAGTTCAAAAGAATGTCTTTTGGCTTAGTCGGAGCTCCCGCTACTTATCAGAGGTTGATGGACCGAGTTCTAGGAGATGCGAAGTGGCAACATGCTCTCGCATATCTCGACGACATAGTGGTTTATTCGAAAACATTCGACGAGCACTTGCGCCACTTGAGAGACGTCCTAGACAGGCTGAAGTCCGCGGGTATCACGTTGAACCCGAGTAAAGCTCAGATAGCTGCGAACAGAATAACGCTGTTGGGATTCACGTTGGACAATGGCCGCATTCTGCCGAGTGAGGATAAGCTCGAGGCTATACTGAGCTACCCGTCGCCGAAAGATTATCGGCAAACTGAGACGCTTTCTGGGATTGGTGAACTTTTATCGCCAATTCATTCCAGACTGCGCGGCAGTGCAAGCGCCTTTAACGAAGCTCTTGAGGAAAGACGAGCGTTGGACTTAGGGTCCAGAGCAGGAGGCGGCACTGCGCGGCCTCACAAAGGTGCTCGCTGAGACGGCAGAGTTGCAGCTGCCCGACTTGAACAGGGAGTTTGTGATTCAAACAGACGCAAGCAACCTGGGGCTAGGTGCAATTTTGCTTCAGGAGCACGGAGGCATTCTCCGACCGGTTGCGTTCGCGAGCCGTTCGTTGACGCCGGCGGAAAGGAACTATTCGGTGACAGAGAAGGAGTGTCTCGCGATAGTTTTCGCTCTGCGAAAGTTCAACTATTATGTCGACGGAGTGGCATTCACGATTGAGACGGACCACATGGCTCTCACTTGGTTGAGGCGTTTGAGCGTGCCGAGTGGCCGCCTGGCGCGTTGGGCACTGCTGCTGCAGCGTTACGACTTCACCGTGCGCTACCGCAAAGGAAAAAGCAATGCCGCAGCGGACGAACTTTCGCGAGCGCCAGTCCGAGGCGAGGAAGAAACCCTAGCCGTAGCCCGAGTAAGGGACGCGGAACAACCGTCGATCCTGGGCGAGAGCGTGAACCACAGAGATGTTGTCGGTTCTGCAGGAGTTGTCTTCAGCAGAAAGGAGCTGTTCGAGGCTCAGCAGAAGGATCTGTTTTGTCGAAAAGTGCTCGACGGGCTCCGGGAGCCGGGCGGCGCGGCCGCCGCGCACATGGAGGCAGCTGGTATTGCTGTCGGTGCGGAGCGCTTAGGAACAGCTGGTAATGCTGTGAGCGTGCTGGATTCCTATCTGCTGAATTCCGACGGCGTCCTGCTAAGGTATATTCCCACCGAGAACGACACAAGTGAGGTGTTTAAGGTGGTGATATCGCGCGCGTTGAGAGGAGCACTGCTACGCTACTTTCATGACTAGTGCATCGCTGGGCACGCGAGCGGCCCCAAGACTTACGTTAAGTTGTGTCGCTTCGCTACCTGGCCAGGCATGAAACGGGACGTGATTCGCTACGCCCGATCGTGTCATGTGTGCCAAAGCGTGAAGCCCCGAGGCGGACGACCGCCCGGCTTCATGCAGCCTATCGACAGCCAGACTCCCTGGCAAATCGCGGCATGTGACGGTCATGGGACCGTATCCCACAACACCGAGCAGGAACAAATTCTTGCTGGTGGTCATGGATCACTTCAGTAAATGGGTAGAACTTTTCCCCCTACGAAAACTGACGGCACGGGTGATCATGGATAAGTTGATGGAGGTTTTCACCAGGTTTGGTTTTCCGGAGCAGTTGATAACGGACAATGCGTCCTAATTCACTGCAAAGGTGTTCGTTGACTCATGCGCCGCACTGGGCATTAAGCATAAGAAAACGACAACCTACTATGCTCAGTCGAACCCCACTGAACGAGTCAATCGCAACATCAAGCACATGCTTGTCGCGTTCTCTGAAAGGCATAAGGACTGGGATACCTCCCTTCCAGAGATTGGGTTTGCATTGCGATCGACAGTGAACCGCTCGACTGGGTATGCGCCTTCTTCTCTCAACCTGGGGAGAGAGCTGCCGAATCCGATGGATAGGGTTCTCGCGGATCGCAGCGGAATGCCAGTCGCGCCGTCAGCACGAGCTGAATACGTGACGCATCTACGTGCCAAGATGACGGAAGCTTTACATAAAGCACGCTGTAATCTTCGCACTGCAAGGGCACAGCAGAAGGCGCAGTACGACCGCTCGCATCAAAACGTCCACTACGAAGTGGGCGATCTGGTGGTTCGACGCCAGCACGTTCTCAGCGATGCTACCAAACAGTTTGCTGCCTCGCTGGCGCCGAAGTGGACCGGGCCATATCTAGTGAGAGAGAAGGTTTCCTCGTTTGTTTACCGGCTCGAGAACAAAAAAGGAAAGCCGATCGGCGGACCGGTACACGTATGCGACCTGAAACGCTACGTGCCCCGTAATGAGCAGTGGGATGACGATCAGGCTCTCCCTCAACCGCGATCGGTGAGAGAGAGCAGTCAGAACAGAACAGCGAGCCCGCAGCCGCGCAACAATTTGCGTAGCAGGCGAAGGTAATCTGACTGCTAGTTGCGTAACCCGACGACTGCGAGGAACATTCGTAAGTCCGGGTGGCGTTGCGTCGGGTTGGCACCTTGGTCTGTGACAATAAGCATGACTTTTTAGCAAAAACATGCAATTTTTCAGGACTAGATTGTTGAGACCAGGTGCAGAATGACATGCTAAATTCAATGAAAACAAAATTGGAAAACACATTGTTTGCAATTTATTTCGTTTTCAAGAACAATTGGCAGTCCGAACTCTTTTTCAACCAAAGGGACGCTGCCCCATACATGCTCCGATGCAAGCAGGGCCGGTACGGCGGCTCTTCAGAATGGCTGGGTACGATGGCACGCAGCTCGATATACAGTTAATGCAACCAATTTGAGTGCAAAATAACAGGATGATTTACACAGGTACTTTAATGTAGATGAGACAAAACTTGAAGGGGTAGTTCCGAGTACGAAGAAATTTCAGCTAATGGCAATGCAAATTAACGAGCTTTCACTCTACCAGAAGTTTCCCACTTGCTAACTATTTCCGATAAGGGTGCAAGCACCAAATTTGCTTGTGGGCATGTGCGCTTCAATTTTGCAATGGCCACATGTGCTGGCCATTTGAAACCTATTACGAAGTTGTGTGAATTTTGGTAAATTTGTAAAAAGACGCAACCATCTACATTGCACCCACATGTCAAAGAAGTGGTGGTGTGCCATCACCAGTGTCGTAACACACAGCCTAGCAGGTGGAGATTTTGCCTCATCCCGAGTCACACGTGTGTTCTGACTTGACTGGGCAGCCTCGGATCGCATGTTGCTACGAACAGAGCTTGGCCAGAGGCACCAGGAATATCACCATTCACGTCTCTCATTGTTCAAGGTATCGTGCCATTTTGTGACATCCCAATCGGACAGCATCAGCACAGTTATGTACACTCAAAACACCCAGCTGGCCAGCGAACATTCCCTACACATATCATGTGTGCCTTGCCACTAGGCAATACACATATGAGCAATGAAAGCACAACTACTTACACAGCAGGACTCCTCCCCAACCACGAAGAGGCCATTCCAGTGTGGGGACAAGGCCATCTGCCGGGCAGGGCCTCTCACAATGGCTGACACTGGCACCAGGCCTGCACAATCAAAAGGACATGTCCTTTCAGGAAAGAATGTTGCGCTGTACAAATAGAGCCGTGCCTCATACAACGAGCCCTTGCTCCCCACAATATCCTGTGTGCTTCATTTCTCGACTTCAATGTCTGCTGGCTTCCTACGGCTGTTAGTAACGACAAGATGAGGGCCTCGGTTCCCCCAATACTTGAGGTTTATTTCAATATCACAACACAGTATCAAAGAAACATCATAATAATTTATATATGATGACTTTCAGCCCTGACCACTAACAACATGGTAGCTAAACAGAGTGACACAAACTTAAGGAAACGATCAAGCACTGTTCCTCCTCACATCGGTACTGTCTGATGCTCGATTTAGCATGTACTAACTAAAACTAGCCCAAGGAAGGCATGTTTGGCTTCAGGAAGAGATATTCTACAATGGATCATGTCCATGTTGCCAATCAGGTAATTGAGAAATATGCGGAGTACAATCAACCTCTCTATATGGCTTTCACAGATTAAGAAAAGGCATTTGATGCAGTAGAAATACCAGCAATCATGGAGGCATTGCATAACCAAGGAGTACAGGAGGCATATGTGAATATCTTGGCAAATGTCCATAAGGATTCCACAGCTACCTTGGTTCTCCACACAGAAAATTAGAAAGTTACCAATCAAGAAATGGGTCAGGCAAGGAGACGCAATTTTCCAATGCTATTCATTGCATGCTTAGAAGAAGTATTCAAGCTCTTAGACTGGAAAGGCTTATGAGTGAGGATCAACGACGGCAAATAACTGCAAAGATTCTTGCTACAGCCTGCGACAGCCAAATGCAATGTACAGTGCAGTCCACTTATACGATATCAAGAAGACTGAGAAATCCAATCGTTATAACCGATCATCCCTATATCTGGACTGCCGAAAATGAAAATCTTGCCGAATATACCTCTGTAGTTCCGAAACCGAATTTACCACTTGCGATAAAAAATCGACATTGTCCAAAATAAAATGTTTATATTTATACTTCTAATAGCGTTTCAATTTTAGCGGCCCTGAAATAGTCAGAAATCTGCACTTGCTTTCC
>NC_051164.1:8362929-8404686 GCF_013339745.2 Dermacentor silvarum | reverse complement strand
TCCTCTCCCGTAGAAATAGTGGCGGAGGCCTTCTACGAAACCAGCCGTTTTCTTGCAGGCCCGATCATGGCGACATTGATAGCGTGGGTGATATGACTGCTATTGTGGTGTGCCCTTGTTTTAAGACCGGAATTTTTCCCATGTTCTTTGAAAAAGTCCAAATAATTCCTCTTTACAAGAAGGCAGATAACGTCTAACGTCTAACTACCGCCCTATTGCCATACTTTCTTTCTTTATTAAAATTGTCGAAAAAATAACCGTAATGCCCTTATCAAGTTATTTGTCAAAATGGCATATCCTATCATGAAATCAATTTGGCTTTAGGGAGGGATACTCAACTGATTTACCATTGATATCTCTAACAGATAAGATCCGGCAGGCAATTGGCACTGGAAATTTTGCTGGTGCATTATTTAATGATCTTTCTAAAGTGTTCGACTCACTTGTTCGTAACATACTTTTTGCCAAATTGGATTCGATAGGTATAACTGACCCGGCATTGCGATTATTACGGGGAACTATTTTCGCGATTGACAGTCACTATTTGCGCGATAGAGAGCACACTGTATCAATACCCAGTACTTACTCACAATCTAAAACAACTAACATTGGTGTACCGCAAGGATCTATAATAGGACATCTCTTGTTTTTAATATATATTAATGATCTCTCACAGTGCGTAAAGTCATCTGAATGCATCCTTTACGCCGACAGCACTACTATCTTCTCCTCAGGAAAAAGCCTTGATTTATTAATGTGCAAGCTTAACCACGACGCGGCAAATATTGTAACCTGGTGCCGACTAAACAGATTACACATTAATACTACAAAATCTAGCTTCGTCATTTTGTCAGCTAAGCAAAAGCTTATCTAAGGGTCTCCATCACTAACCTTTGCTTCCAGCATACTTTATCCTGCTGACAGTGTAGTGTTTCTTGGCGTCACATTAGATAAATACCTAAAATTTGATGAGCATATTTTATCCTTAACCATGAAGGCAGCTTATAGAATTAGAATATTATTTAAAGTTCGCAATTTCTTCAATGTAAGACACTCATCTCTCTTTACTACGCTTTCATTCATACATATAATAATTATTGCAATAATCATAGGGGAACACGTATCCCGCTCATTTATCCCCACTGCAGCATAGCCAAAATCAAGCAATTCGCATCATCACACGTAGCAGCTACACATCAGAAGCATCGCCATTGCCCAGTTCTAATGGCATTTTATCAGTACATAAATCTGTTAAGGGAAAGCTCCCGTTCCCGATAATTACTAGCAGCTTGTTTCCTCACTCCACGTCTAACCGATTCGCTTCTACCAACAGCTATCTATTACCAAAACCTAGAACTAGTTTTGGTAAATTTACTACTAATTTTTCAGCCACACAACTTTGGAACTCATTACCGTTTCCTAATAAAATAATCTTTCATTTTTACACATCCAAATCAAACCTCCGTAAATTTTTGCACTCAATGTAATCATTTCATCATTACCATTTTATTAATAATTTCTTTGTGTTATTAAAATATTTTACGGCGTTAGCTAGTGGCTCATTCAATACGGTGTCTTTTATGGTTGTATATAGCTGCTTTGCATTTACATATCTTACTCATTTCGAACGGGAGGTCCCCTGTACAGTGTACAGTGACTATGGGACCTCCCTCTGTACGTTTGTATAATCTCCATTTGTAACCTTACTATTATGCGCAATAAGGAACTCTCAAACTCAATCTTCAATAGCATGGCAAGAGAACAAGAATTCAGAATCGCCAGTAAGCCTCTAGAGTCAGTAAAGCCGTGCGTTTATTTAAGTCAATTACTCACAGGGGACCATGATCATGAGAAGGAAATTTACAGAAGAATAAAATTGGGTTGGAGTGCATACGGCAGGCATTGCGAAATCCTGACTGGGAGCTCACCACTGTCGTTGAAAAGAAATCAATCATTGCATTCTACTGGTGCTAACATATGGGGCAGAAACTTGGAATTTAAAGAAGAAGCTCGAGAACAAGTTAAAGGTCTCACAAAGAGCGATGGAACGAAAAACGTTAAGCCTAACGTTAAGAGACAGTAAGAGAGCGGTGTGGATCAGAGCACAACCAGGGATAGCTAATATTCTAATTGAAATTAAGAGAAAAAAAATGGAGCTTGGCTGGCATGTTGTGCGTAGGGCAGATAACCGATCGACTATTAGAGTTACAGAATGGGTGCCTAGAGTAGGGAAGTACCGTGGAGGACGTCAGAAACTAGGTGGGGTGATCAAATTAGAAAATTTGTAGGTACAAATTAGAATCACCTAGCGCAAGACTGGGGTAACTGAGATCGCAGGGAGAGGCCTTCGTCATGCAGTGGACATAAAAATAGGTTGCTGCTGATGGTGATAATGGTGAAGTCGAAGATTACGGTCGCCTATCATTTTTTTTAACAGCTGAGCTGTTTAAGCCGGGCGTAATTTGTAGCGCGTTAACAGAAAAAAAGTGGGATGTGGGCCTATCCTGGCGGTGTGCAGAAAGGGCCCAAGTGCAATGGCACTTTCCCCTGTGAACTAGCGAAGCTGAGCCTGGATAAGTCAAGCTAAGCAGGGTTGGGACAACTTAAGCTGAGTCAGTCATCGATAGCCAGTCGATAGCCAATGAATAGGTAATTGATAATCGACAAAGAATCAATAAATTCCGGGAAGTGCTGGGGATGACGTGGTAGTGCTTAGCCTAGCCCAAATACGTGGCCAATACCTTGCGATAGCCAATCGATAGCCAATCAATAGCTAATCGATAATTCATCAATAATAAATAAATTTGGAAATTTCTGGGGATGACTTCGTAGTGCTTAGCCTAGCCCAAAGGCCAGGACTAGCTAGGTGTCCATCAGCTTCGCTGTCTCTTTAGCATTGCACCTCCAGTGCAAGCTACGATCATTTTTTTCTTGCTGTTCTTGAACTTCTGAAGACTGAGTTAAACACAATAAATGCACCTACCGATTCAGCAAGTTTCCACATAGCTTCGTGTAATCTAACTACAGCACTCATGCGCCTATCACTACCTAAACCAAACTGCGTGCATAATAAATATGCCATAGCACAAGTACAAGTAATTGAAAGCAGTTGTGCACGTTTTAGGTATGGTGAAGCAGTATCTCCGGGGAAATCATTGAATCAAACTTCTCAGCCATGTGCCACTGTGTAACTATATAGCCTAAGGAAAACCGCTCTTGGTCGGCTTTATCAGGTAAGGTCGCGCCAAAGTTTTTATCTACCTCAGAAAGTCAAACATATAATTTTTATGCGCTGTTTGATACCTCAGATAGCTTAGTTGAGCATGGAAAAGTTATGATAAAGCCCACAGGAGCTTTCATGACAGGCTGAAGCGAAATTTCAGCTGTGGATAGCTCAGCAAAGCAATTACCAGTTAGTTAATTAGAATACTAATTTGTAATATAAGTAAGATCAGATTTTTTTCTACGAATGCAGAAATTGTCATAAATAAAGGTTATCAAGTTCATCTACTTCGCCTTGGCGTAGAATGGTTGGAGCGTTTTAGGCTCGAAGAAGGTTCTTATCGAAGACCGCACGGAAGTAAAACGCAGTGTTCTCGCGCACTTCTTATTAAGCAAAATTTGGCTAGCATTGGTGAAAAGCAATTTTTAAAAATTACTTCGGCATCCTTTAGCTAACGTATGCTGCCATGCAATGTATTCTCTGGCATGGTCCAAGAGGAATTATCTTAAATTTAAAAAAATTAAATTTGGCCCGTGGATTATTATTCTGCAGAGCTGATCTGCTTGTGCCTCGCAAAATATAAAATATGGAATAATATTTTATCCTATATTCAGTACACAAGTGGGTAGAATGTATGGCGCCCGATTATCACTACTGAGTGCTTCAAACATAAAAAAACGATAACCAAGGACTTGAGCCACTGACAAAAAGCCTTTATAATCAAAACATGCCGCATAATATCGATCGCGTGACGTTGTGCGAGCGCGTCGTCCAGATTTGACAGGGAGTCACTAATGTGCCGGTGGGCTGGACTAAAATGCGAAAAGAAATAAATGATCAGGTGTAATAATTAAAACGGGTGACGTGTGGTTTCGTGCAATGCAGGCCGACATGCATTCTGGATCGCTAAGGCTTAATGTCCGATATGAAGTCGTCAGTGTCGTGCATTTTAGATGACTAGTTTAGTTCGCGTTGCATTCCAGCGCAGTATTTATTTCAATATCTAGAGCCCAGAAAGCAAGGAACAAGCTTCTGGTGGATTTTTGGCATCAGCCAGCGTCATGAAAAACAGTGCAACGCTCATTCGTCGCCAAGGTTTGGTGGCTGCCATAGCCAGTCTATATCATGTCAGATCAGAGAGCCGACGCCCGAAATGGCTAGCAAAGCATGAAGGCCGGCCTACGTTGGTCGATGCCGAAAAATCATCGGAAACTTGTTCCTTGGAGTTTGGCATTAAAATAAAAAGCAATGTTGTGCACTGAGTGGGCTTGAGCTTGGTGCCGCCGAGTCCATTGAATGAACTTGGCGGCGCCAACAAGAGGCCCATCCTACATTTTTTGTGGTGCAGGCTTCGCTGTGGTTTCACTGCCATGGAATCGCTGCCAGCACGGCTGCGAACGCTTCTCTGGATGAGACCAGGCCGATGACAGCAGTGAAATGGGCGCCAAGTGAACAACCAGCTTGGGCAACTATTATCAACAGCGCAGCCATTGCGTCACCTACTTGATCACGCCACATGAAGCTACTGGATGCAGCTACACAAACCGAGCTCGAGTGACAAGACGCTTCAGTGGACTCGGCGGCACTGACGAGAGGCCCATGCTCCTCCCGACATTTCTCGTGGTGCAGGGTGGTCTGTTTACTCCATACGAGACGATGACGTAACTCCGTTGGTGCTTCCAAGTCCACATTTCTTAATTGTTATGTTTTGAGAATACTACAATGTAGCGAAAGTGCTCTAACATCCGTTGACGTTGAACTAAATCCAGGGCCCCACTCAGACTCCTATACTCAGTCTAGCATTGCAATTTTGAAAAGATCCTTAAAGAGCAGACCAAAACAAACAAAACGTTAAAAGAACTGGTCGACAACATGAGAAAGGTAGAAGCAATCGCCTGTTGATAGTTTGGAAACAATACTAACATCAATTGAAGATCAAATGGCGCGGTTGAAAAATTATGAGGAAACAATAGCCCAATGGGGAAAAAACTCGCGGCGATTCGCAAAAACAAATTGAGGAATTGACCAATAAGATTGATGACTTAGAAAACAGGAGTCGACGCAACAACTTACTTTTTTTTTATTCGTGTACCCTAACGGCCCTTTTACAGGCATTACATAGGGGGGTTGAGAAAAAAAAAAGCAATGAGTGAACATTATACATCGCACCGCATGTAAAAGGAAGAAATCCTGCATGGAATAGACGATACATGATCACAAATACAAGATTGAGATATACAAATACAAGATTGAAAAAGTACAAATACAAGATTGAAATAACCCGTCGTGGTTACTCAGTGGCTATGGTGTTGGGCTGCTGAGCATGAGGTCGCGGGATCGAATCCCGGCCACGGCGGCCGCATTTCGATGGGGGCGAAATGCGAAAACACTCGTGTACTTAGATTTAGGTGCACGTTAAAGGACCCCAGGTGGTCCAAATTTCCAAAGTCCCCCACTACGGCGTGCCTCATAATCAGATAGTGGTTTTGGCACGTAAAACCACATAATTTAATTTTCAGATTGAAATATACAAGTACAAGTTTGAATTACAAGCTAAACATATAGTTCGTGGAAAGGCTTTTATTTATCAGTATGCATGCAGCACGTCAGTTTATTAACAAAAGCATGGTGATTGTTCTCGGAAGCTATTTCAGCTGGCCGTCCGTTCCATTGATAGATGGCAAGGAATAGTGGCGACTGATACATAAGTTTAGTACGAGCAAACTTTGGCTGCACTCTGAAAGGGTGATCTAATCGGGGAAAGACACGAAAGGCCGGTTTTATATGGGCTTCTGTGAATGCCGAGGGATTATGATATAGTCGGTGAAAGTGAGATAGCAGTGTAACAAGTCTTTTTTTTTTTTTGAACATGCATAAATATAGATATAATTTCATATCAGTTACGCTGTAGTAACGAGAATATTTTTTCATGACAAATTTAGCAGGCCTTATTCTGTAGCGATTCGGGTTTCTTGTTGTATTCTTGATCCGGATTTGAAATGATAGCGGCATATTCCAGTTGCGGTCTAACTAAAGTAATGTATGCTAAAAGCTTGGTCGCCTGGTTTGTGGAATACAGGTGGCGACTGACAAAGGCGAGGGTTTCGGACGCTTTGCTACTTATGTAATCAATGTGCTGGTGCCACGTCAGGTCTGAATAAATCATCATCATCATCATCATCATCATCATCATCATCATCATCAGCAGCAGCAGCAGCAGCAGCAGCAGCAGCAGCAGCAGCAGCAGCAGCCTATATTTATGTCCACTGCAGGACGAAGGCCTCTCCCTGCGATCTCCAATTACCCCTGTGTTGCGCTAGCGTATTCCAACTTGCGCCTGCGAATTTCCTAACTTCATCATCCCACCTGATTTTCTGCCATCCTCGACTGCGCTTCCCTTCTCTTGGTATCCATTCTGTAACCCTAATGGTCCACCGGTTATCCATCCTACGCATTACATGGCCTGCCCAGCTCCATTTCTTCCGCTTAATGTCAACTAGAATATCGTCTATCCCCGTTTGTTCTCTGATCCACACCGCTCTCTTCCTGTCTCTTAACGTTACTCCTAAGATTTTTCGTTCCATCGCTCTTTGTGCGGTCCTTAACTTGTTCTCGAGCTTCTTTGTTAACCTCCAAGTTTCTGCCCCATATGTTAGCACCGGTAGAATGCAATGATTGTACACTTTTCTTTTCAACGACAGTGGTAAGCTCCCAGTCAGGATTTGGCAATGTCTGCCGTATGCACTCCAACCCAATTTTATTCTTCTGTAAATTTCTTTCTCATGATCAGGGTCCCCTGTGAGTAATTTAGCTAGATAAACGTACTCCTTTACACACTCTTGAGGCTAGCAGGGAAGAAGTTTGGGCGTGTTGGTGGGTCATTGTAATCTTAACTGGGATTCATAGCGCTAAAACGACACAAGGACGAGGAAGAACACGGGACGAGCGCTAACTTTCAACAATTGCTTTATTGCAGTTAGTAAGCATATATATACTCACTGGGAAGGCACTGCAAAAAACACTCCAAGAAAGAGCTTGCACTTTTGGCACAGTAGCCACATGACTGTTTTTCCTTTCTTCTTTCCTTCAGAGTGTTTTTTGCAGTGCCTTCCCAGTGAGTATATATATGCTTACTAACTGCAATAAAGCAATTGTTGAAAGTTAGCGCTCGTCCCGTGTTCTTCCTCGTCCTTGTGTCGTTTTAGCGCTATGAATCCCAGTTAAGATTACTCTTGAGGCTGACTGGCGATCCTGAATTCTTGTTCCCTTGCCAGGCTATTGAACATTATCTTTGTCTTCTGCATATTCTATATGCAGAAGTCTGAATAAATGTGAACTGCCTAAATATTTCACTGTGGACACTTTATCAATGGCCGCGTTATTAACAGTGCAAAAGTAAGTATGAGGTACACTGGCTTTCGTAAATTTCATGGCTTTTGTTTTGGAGATGTTTATCCCCATCTGCCATATTTTGTCAAGGTCCGACTGCAGCAAATTAGTGTCATCAGAATTATTAATCTTTCTGTGAATAACGCAGTCGTCAGGAAATAACCGGACAGTGGAAGTAAGATTATTGCTTACATCATTAATTTAGATAAGGAACGGGGGACGATAAGATACGGGGGACGACGATAAGATACGGGGGATAAGATACGGATAAGATACGGGGGACGACGACGAAGTGCCTGTTTGATAGAACGCTTCTATCTCTGTTCCTTGCATTTTGATCAAGTTTTCCACGTTTTTCGGGGACGCTGCTCCCTGCCTCGTGGCAACGGACGCGGAGCCTTCCACAGGCCCGCCCTGCCTGAGGTCTGCTATGGCAAGCTCCCCGGGGAATCAACGCGCCTGGTCCAGCACCAGCGAGGTCATGAGCGAGGCTCGCTGCCTTGTGGCTATGGATGCGGAGTCAACTGCGGTGACACCCGGCCAAAGGTCAACCATGGCGAGCTCGTCGAGGAAACGAGGTTCCTGGTCTACCACCAGTGAGGACACCGAACTGTACTCGGTCGCCGGCGACGACTCGTCGGATGACAGCTTTGAGTCTGTGATGAGCAGGAAAGCCAAAAGAAGGTTTCTCAAGGTGTCTTCACCAGCGAGGACATTAACAATGAAGACAAAAATTGAACGCTGGCCGCACTCAGTCCTCTTCGTACCCGAGGACTCCTCCGTCAGCCTCCGAACGCTTAACAGGCAAGCTCTCTCCATGTTCCTCGAGGGGGTGGCGCCGAATGACATAAGGGAAGTTCGAATAAACACGCGAAAGAATATCCTCGCTGTGGACGCGACAAATTGTAGCGCGTTGGACAAGCTTCGGAAAATAACCGATTTGGGAGGCATCAAAGTCCGACCGCGTGTACCATTGGACGAATCCAGCATGGCGGGCGTCATTTACGACATTGATTTGGCCATAGCGAACTCGGATCTGCCAATCCTCATCAAACCAGTGACCGAAGGAGTTATCATCACACATGTGCTCCGCCTTGGCAACTCCCGCTGCGTGAAGTTGATATTCAAGGGCGATTCCATTCCTTCGCATGTCAAGGTTGGCCACTTCCGACATGCTGTTCGCCCATTCGTGCCCAAGCCACTTCAGTGCCATAACTGTATGAAGATCGGCCATGTCAAGGGCGTCTGTACAAAGAGTACGGTTTGTCCACGCTGCGCTGAGTCGCACACTGTGGACGCTTGCCGCGCAACACATTTAAAGTGCAATAACTGCGATGGATCCCATGATGCCTCATCCAAAGAGTGCCCGAAAATCCGGAGAGAAATTGCCGTGCTTAAACAAATGGTCCGAGACAGCTCATCCCATAGGGAAGCTGCTGAGACTGTACGACGCCGGCGTAATCGTCGACGCAAGCGTACAAGACGTGGTGTTAATCATACGCAAGACGCACCCAACCCACTACCTTCGAGTGCAAGTAAACATACCAGCACGAAGAGGATTGAGACTGACAAATCTAAAGCCGCGGAAGACTGGCCTGCGCTTCCGCGCACACAGCCTGCCAAGGAGCCTCCCCGCCTGATGTCTACTTCCACGCACACTTCGGTGGATGAAGTACCAAGGGTTGACCGACAGATCATACCGATGCTGCGGTCCCTAATGAATGTCATTAAAGAGCTACTGACAAGTATTGCAACCCCAGCCGCTCGAAGTGGCCTGCAAGTGCTGGACGCGCTGAGCCCTGTCCTAGCAGCCCTCGAGTAGAACCATGGATGGCAATCACCAATCGTTCCGCCAAGAGGTCAGAGAGGCATCTATTATCCAGTGGAACGCCAGAGGACTTAGATGTCGGATGCCTGATTTTCTTCAGTTTGTACATTCTAACCGTTTCCCAATCATCGTAATCTGTGAACCGAAATTATCAAACCCAATCCGTCTATCCGGCTACGAATCAATCATGTCCTCAACTTGCAGCGAAAGCAGCAAGGTCGTTGTGTTTATTCGTCGGGAGCTTACCTACGTCGTTCAGCAAGTGCCACCTCATGATGAGAATCAGTATGTTTGCCTGACTGTTAAGAAGAAAAAGGTAGCCTTTACACTGGTGGGTACCTACTTATCCCCTTCAACCCGGTTTGATAGCAAGAGACTTGAAGACATCTTGACAGCAACCCCTGGTCCATGGATTATCACAGGAGACTTTAACGCCCACCATCCTATCTGGGGAAGCTCTAAAATTAACGCAACCGGCCGACGATTGGCTTCATTCGCATCTGACCATGGACTGTCCCTTCTTAATGATGGGAGCCCTACCTTTTTACGAGGCTCATCATACAGCAGTTGCTTAGACTTGGCTTTTGTGTCACGTCGCTTGGCTACTCGTGTAAAGTGGTTTTTAGACATTGAGACACATGGGAGTGATCATATCCCCAGTTACCTTAAGATCAAGGGTTTGGCCAGCTGCCATTCGCCAAACACAATCCGGCGAATTGACTGGTCTACATTCGAAACCAGCATGGAAGAAGCTTGTCGCAACGGTCTCCCTTCTGGCCTTCAGCAAGCTATCAAGGAGGCAACACAGAATGCGATGTGCACGCTGAAATGCAATCCAAGGTTCTCCGAATCCGACGTGGAGTTAGAGCGACTCCGTGCGATTCGTCGGCGGGCCGAGCGAAGATACCGACGCACTAAGTCCATCCATGATCTCAGAATAGCCAGACGCACGCAAAAGAAAATCCAGCGCCGAATGGCCAAACTGGAATCTCAACGGTGGGCAAAATTTTGTGAATCCCTAGACCCCCGAAAATCTCTTTCTCACATATGGAGAACCGTGCGAGGCCTACGTACGTCTCCCGAACAACGCGTGCCATTCAAAGCCTTGGCACTTTTCCAACGTCGAGAGGACATCGAGGTAGCGGAAGATTTCTGCAGAAAGATTGCAGGTCAATCAACCTACACAGGCCCCCTTGGTACGGATAGCATTGAGCCGCATACACGGGACTCACGCATGGACTTGCCTTTCACCACCGAGGAGCTTGATGCGGCTCTTGCTTTGTGTAATCGGCCGTCGTCTCCTGGACCAGATGGCATATCGTACCGCATCTTGTGCCACCTGGGTGAGCGAGCGCGAAATGCCTTGCTGGATATATTCAATGAATCCTGGCAGGATGGAAACGTTCCTCAAGAATGGAAGACAAGCCGCCTGGTGCCACTCCTCAAACCTGGCAAGTCACCACTCGAGCTCGCGTCATACCGCCCAATCGCGCTGGCAAGTTGCGTAGGGAAGGTGATGGAACGCATGATCCTTGCCAGATTAGAGTGGTACCTGGAACGCTACCAAGTTTATCCAAATGCTATGGCCGGCTTTCGACGTCTCCGCTCCTCCATCGATAACGTCATCGATCTGGTCACTTACGTCCAACATCAAAAGAGATGTAAACGATTATCGGTCGCTATGTTTCTGGACGTAAAAGGAGCTTATGACAATGTTGCTCATGATGCCATACTTGATGCTCTGGAATCGGTTGGCCTTGGTGGCCGCGTGTACCGGTGGACCCGCAACTACTTACACATGAGGTCATTCTTTGTGCAGACCGAGTACGGTCCGACGTCTCTACACTGCACATACCGTGGTGTTCCTCAAGGTGGCGTCTTGAGTCCCACACTATTCAACCTTGTTCTTGTCGGTCTCGTGGAACGCATACCAAATGCTGTCCATATATCAATGTATGCCGATGACATCTGCGTGTGGACGTCAGGTGTAACACGTCCTCAGGTGCGCGCGAGACTTCAAAAATCTGCGACATCAATATCGGCGTATCTCAGCGAACAAGGCCTCCAGATTTCACCTGAGAAATGTGCGCTGGTCGCGTTTACGCGGAAGTCAATGACGCCTTACGCCATATCCATCAATGGGCAAAACATCTGTTACACCAGGACGCATAGATTCTTAGGGGTGATCATTGATCGAGACCTCAACTGGAGTCCCCATGTGACCTACCTGAAGAAGCGCCTAATGGCCATTTCACACGTTTTCAAGTTTCTTGGAGGGAAAACGTGGGGAGCGTCAGTACACGCAATGTTACAACTATACAGGGCACTGTTTCTCGGATATCTGAGATACAGCTTACCTGTACTGAGCAATACCTGCAGAAGCAACATCCGCACAATCGAAAGTGCTCAGGCGCAGGCACTAAGGGTTTGTCTTGGATTGCCACGATGCACATCGACAACGGAAACAATTGCAATAGCTCAAGATTACCCAGTGACAACTCATATGACATTGGAAGTGCTCAGAGCACACATCAGGCACATTGCCCGCTCCCCTTTCCATCACCTCGCCACTCTGCCGAATGACCGACCCAATGCCTCCTTTTGCCAGGCGATATCGGCGTACCGTGACTGCCTCCCTCGAGATTATACGCCTGCCGAGAGACTGCTATCACCTCCTTGGTGTTTGGCTCGTCCGCAAGTTCGACTCTCGGTACCAGGGATTCGAACGAAAGCAGGACTCTCGTCCCCAGCTCTCAAGCAGCTATCTCTCCTCATGCTGCACGAGACATACAAGGACCATTTTCACATTTACACTGATGGCTCGACAACTCTTGACGGATCTACAGGGGCTGTAATCTTCCCCGCAAAAGCTGTGACCCTTCAGTTTCAAACTTCTCACCAGACAACGTCGACTGCGGCGGAGCTTGCTGCACTTCGCTGCGCACTTCACATAATTCACGAAGACTTACCACGAAGATGGAGCATATTTACAGATTCAAAGGCCGCCCTGCATTGTCTGCTATCCGCTCTACGTCGTGGACAACAAGACCAACTTGTGCTGGAAATAAGGCACCTTTGTCACCAACTGGCAGAAAAAGGACATGACATCACTTTTCAGTGGCTCCCAGGCCACTGCGGCATCATGGGCAACGAACAGGCCGATGAAGCTGCGAGGAGGGCTCACGAAAATGCTGTGAAGGAACCCATCCCGCTATCAAGAGCCGATGCAGTAACAAAGCTTCGCATAATCGCGCGTGATTCCACACGAGCCATGTGGAACACACCTGGTTTCCAACATACTCGACTGCACCGCCTGGACCCATCCCTCCGACTACGCATTCCATCTGGACTTCCTCAAATCGAGACAACTGCTCTCTGCCGACTGTGGCTTGGAGTATCCTTTACGAATGCTTTTGCTTGTCGCATCGGAATGGCCGACAGTGCTGCCTGTGATACTTGCGGCAGCGAGGAAACACTCCAACATATCCTGTGTCATTGTCCCCGCTACAGCTCCCAGAGACAGTCGCTCGTAACGGAGTTGGCACGCCTCGACGACCGGCCGCTTTCTGAGCAGACGATTTTAGAATGCCGACTGATACGGTCTTCACAGCAGAAGGCGACGAGGGCGCTACTGAAGTTCCTCCGGTCAAGCGACCTGTTTGAACGACTGTGACGCTCCTGAGTTCCTTTGTGTGCGTGTGTATGTGTTTTTTTTTTTCTTTATCTCCCTCTCTAGGTGTGTGCATTTTTCTTTATCTTTCTGTCTCCCCTTACCCCTTCCTCAGTGTAGGGTAGCAAACTGGATATTTACCTTCCGGTTAACCTCCCTGCCTTTCGCATCTCATTTATCTCTCTCTCTCTCTCTCTCTCTAGATAAGGAACAGTGCTGGTCCAAGCACCGATCTCTGAGGCGCACCAGATTTTACAGGTATTAGTGTGGAGCAATATTCATTTGCACAAACAAACTGCTGTCGGTTACCTAGAAAACTGACGATGCAGTTCATCACATTCCTGCTTATATTAAGGTTATCCAATCTCAGTATACGACGATTATGAGCCACCTTAACGAACGCTTTTGCGAAGTCGATGAATACAGCGTCTATTCTAATTCGGTTGTGTAAAGCATCGTGAAGGTCAGCCGTCAGTCCAAATAACTATGATTCGCAGAAACGTCCACGCAAGAACCCGTGCTGATTTTGGAAAAAGAAGTTGTCCTGATCTAAGTACTTCATTATTGCAGATGAAATTATCTCTTCAAGTATTTTACAGGGTATGCTTGTTAATGAGATAGGTCTGTAATTTGTGAAGGCTTCGTGCCTCATAATCAGAACTGGTTTTGGCACGTAAAACCCCATAATTTAATTTTTTAATTTGTGAAGGCAGAACGGTCTCCAGATTTAAATATAGGTATAACATGAGCAATTTTCCATTTATCAGGCACGCAACCTGTGTCAATAGACTGCTGAAATAATGCAGTGAAAATGCGGCCTATTGCTGATTTAGTTAGTTTTAGCAGTTCGGGGCAAATACTGTCAGGACCAGGACTTGAATTATTTGGCAAACGGTCAATAGCTTTTTCTATTCCTTCTTGAGTAACCAGAATGTTGTCCAACGCTGTGGCTGAGGAATCGGACGAGGTTGTGAAATCAGTTGAATGCATAGTGAAGCATAATAACTTTAAGGTACTGGCACTTTTAATGTACTTTTAAGATACTGGGCCTTGAAGTAAAATCCCTCGAAAGGATTCACCGGGTAGGCACCCAAAGTATATAGCGACCGAAATCGTCTGGTCATTGTCCGACTCTTTGACTTTCCCGAAAAAACTAAAATGCTCTCCAACGGCTCTAAACTTAGACACATGGTTTTCTATTTCCGAGGTCTTCTCGAAAAGAGTGAGAGGACTAAGAGCTCGATTATGGCAGTCTTCCGCAAACGACAAACATTTCACGAGCTGAAAACTGACGGGAAAATATTTACTTGGGATGCGATAAAAAATGCCAGGACTGAAATAAAGCAAGGCGTCCGTTCCTCCCGGGGGGACCATACCACTTCATACATACGCAGAGGCCGTAATAAAAATAACGCAAACTGACAACACACGAAAAAAAGTCAGAGTTCGTACTTTCAATGCAAGAAGTATAGTAAACAAAAAAGAACATTTAATCATGTCGTACCAGCATCACGTATTAGTAATAATTGACACATGGCTACATCCAGGGGTCCTGAATTCTGAAATAGTCCCCTCGTCATGTAGATTGTTTCGTAGATATAGAGGATCAAGAGGACCAGTAGCAAATACCAGTAGAGGTGGCCAGTAACAAATAAAATCAATTTTAAATGTTCAGTGTTAGATTGTATTCCGGACCATGAAAGCGTGTGGTGCAAGATCACGTATTGTGATAAGTGCATAATCTTTTGGGGCGTGTACAGACCGCCGAATGCTGCACCTGAATATATTTAAATGATGCATGACTACCTTTCAAACCACACAAACACAAGGTCAAAAATTATCGTAGCTGTGGACATTAACTTACCCGGAATAAATTGGAATACTCTTACACATGACGGTCGGGAACTACGAAGTTCGGAATCACTACTGGACACCGCATTCAGTTTTTCTTTAGATCATCTGGTTACTGAACATTCCCAGATAAATTCATCTTCATCGTCTCTCCTTGAACTAACATCTGCGAGCAGTACGCTGCAGGGGTGTACTTTGTGCATCCCTGCACACAGTACCAGGCGATCATCTTATCCTGCCCCGTATCAACGACTCGGCAACACAAAACACCACTGCCGACATATGTGAAAGATTATGCGCGCGCTGACGATCCTGCCGTGTTCAGCTTCCTGGAGTCAAACTTGCCAGATGTTAATGGAATTACAGGCGTGAACGAACTGTGGTCATGTTTCAAAGACATCGTCTCTTTTTACGAGGCTAATTTTATTACACCAAGCAAAAGGCGTAGCAACAGAGAATACCCACGTGTAACTCGAGAAATAATACGGATGAAAATAAAGCTAAAATGCCGACCGAAAGATCAAAGGAATGGCGACATTCATAATCTTATTATTACTTTACAACATAAAATCGCAGAAGCCAAATCGCCTTTCCACAACATTACCATCGTTCATGGCGCAGAGTCCTCACAAATTCTGGCGATATTTGGCTGATAAACGAGAAGCAATTTCGCAAATAAAAATTTCAGATACCTTTATTTCCAAACTGGAAGATATTGCGAGGGAGCTTAACACTTTGCTCCAATCTGTCTTCACGAAACATGCCTCTAACGCCCAAATAGAACCGTATCCGCTGATAGTGCCCATGTCAGAATTAATAATAAGCGAAGAACGTATCATTTATCTTTTAGAAAATTTGGATTTGAAGAAATCTCGTGGTCCCGATAACCCCACCGGGAGGGTGATGTTACGGTGAAGAAAAAGAAGAAGGTGACACGAACTAGAAAAACATGAAAACTCTGGCCGCTGCCTGAACGCCCATATACATCAGTTTAAATATGCACACTCGTGGGCCTGTTTTCTTCCTGCAACAATATGTACGGAGGGGGCTGAAAGTACCGATGCCGATTAATCACCAGCTCCCCACAGGCAATCTGTTTTATGAATGAACACATCGAAAAGGTGTGTTGAAGTTTCGGAGTGCCCGATCACACTGAGCCCCTTAAACTTGTAACAGTGATATAGTAACATATGGAATTATTAAGAAATCGTACGGAACGATTCTTTATTCGCTCCAAATAATAATACCAACTTTAGTGTTCGGGTCTGAGACCAAAGAATCATAATCGAGGATCGAACGCAGGTTAGCAAAATATAGAACTTGCCAAGTGGAACTTTCCAAATTTTTGTTTTAATGGAGTTTACGACAGGCCCTGCTTTCAAGGTTATGTACTCTACATTTTGTTCCATTTATAGTATGATGAGAAAAAAAAAACAGCCAGATATTTTGCATGATCTACGTTTTCGATTACAACGTTTTCTAGGTAGTAGTTGCAAAAGATATTAACTCGCTTTCTGATGCAGTGAATGTGAGTATACATTTCGCGGTAGTAAGGTTCATGAACCCACTTCCGGCACCAGTAAAGAATTCGGTCAAGGGCAGCCTGCAAAAGAAGCATCATCATAACCTAATGGGAGATGTTATATTTAGACTTATCTCACTGATGTATATATGTAATAAAGCGGTCGTAAAACGGCCCCTTTTGGGACTGCCGATGTGACTACCGGAAAGTATGATTCCGAGCCGTTCATGACAGAATTTTGTAAAAGGCCTAATAAATGATGCACCCAGCCAAGCACGCAGTCAGGAAGGCCCAGGTAAGACATCTTAAAGAGTGACAGTGAGTGCGGAACAGTGTAGAAAGCTTTTTTTTTTCAAATCTAAGAGAACGCAACGTATTTGAATAAAAAAATTAAAACATGCAAAAGATGTCATGGGATCAGCTGTGCGATAGGGCAAAATCCCGCCCGGAAAGCGTGTGGAGCGCGGCTTAAGAAAAATGAGAGCCCTTCCACTACTGTGAAGATGGAAGCCAGCGAAGATGGGACCATGGTGGGTCTGCTATAGTGAATATTGGTACAGTGAATTTGTATATTGTCATTACTGGCTATATTGAGCGTCTTCGGCATGTTCGTCAAAGAGCAAGGACACGGGCGTCTTGTTTTCGCCCGGTGCGATGGCCTAGTAGGGAATTGGCTGCGCCAAGTCCGCGCCATCGTCATAGACATGGCGTATGAGCCACAGCGCTAATAGCCGCGGCACACTGCACGCCATTGTCAGGATCCTGACGTTAGTATCCTGGAAGATGTGGTTAAACGAGCGCCCGCCCCATAGAGAGTCCAGTACACACTAGTCTTCCAGTACACGCTAGTCTGAGATACAGGCCTGTAATGTTATGGAAATTTACCGGATTGTGCAGCCCGTGGCCGGTCAGTTAGCCTTGGCAGCAGCGGGGCAGCTGAGAAGCACGCTCGCTAAATGTTATCTTCCTGTTCATGCAGCCAAGCAGCTGTTCGGCTATCAACACCAGTGGAGCGGAAACTATCTACCGGCCATTGTGACGTCAGGTGCGACGTCGGTGCAGGGATGGTCGGAAGGCTACTTAAGCAGGGTGCATCACTGTGACAGACCACTTGGCAGCAGCGGGGCAGCTGAGAAGCACGCTCGCTAAAAGTTATCTTCCTGTTCATGCAGGTTGTTCACATATTTCAGCCCGTTTCCAAGGTCGATTCACATAGGTCGCGAAGCTTCGGGCGAAAAGCGGTTCAGAACAAATTGTCACCGACAACAGCAAGGGTGGTTATGGGAGCAGCGATTGAAGCGCCGCTATGTTTGGAGGGAACAAACATTGCGAAAGAAAAAAGCGTTTTATAAATAAAGAGAGACACAGCTAGATTCATTCAACGAAAATAAAGTTCCTAATCAATTTTGTATACGCATGGCGAGAAAAGAAGAGACGATTTGGTTTTACTCGGTCATTATTAATAAATACTTTTTTTTTCAGCGCCCACCGTAAGAGGGCCCCTCGATAGCGGCGGGCGTTCACTCCGCTATCACTTGCAATGGAATGCAGCTCTTGAAGTGTGCAGAAAGGCGCGCTCGTAAAGTTCACCTGTTAGAATACGCCCCCCTCACATGTTGAGTTGTTTTACTTGCCGACGTTTATCTAAATTTGGTGACGCAGGTAGTTTCATTATTTCTTAACCTGTTCAGGCAAAAGCACTAAGTGGCGACCGCCAGATAATTGTTTAATTTAGTCGTTTTTGTGCGACAGCGCTGGCCGACGGGCTTGGCGTCCGACGAAAGGACAAATGCTCTACGCCCAAAGCGTTCGGCGGCCTCCAAAGAAAGTATGTTCTCTGCAGGGATGCGATTTCGACACCCGTACGGCGGACCTTTTCCTGCCTCGCCTTCCGTGCTGAAAGCTCGGAAAGCCTATGAAGTCGTATGGCGGGGCATTTGAATATACAGCTGTAATGGCAGGCCTCTGAAAACAAATTTCGCGCCTTTTAGAACAAAATGACGTCACTTCTGTTTTTAACGGATATAACGTTACATTATTTTTTCTTCCGCCGGAAGTGTTCCCTCCTCACACAGATGGCGCTAAGCCCCATGAACCGCCGATGAACTGCCATGTTTTGAACTTATGGGCTTCTATGGAAGCTTCGCCACCAGGTATATCCACCTTGCCGTTTCTTTCTGTGTTTTATCCTTGCTGCCTTTGCTGTTGCCAATATCTGTGCATGTTGTGCCTGATCTAGGTTCTTTTTCGACTGCACTGATTGAAGTAGAATGGCTCTTGGTCTAGATGAACTCCGGGAAAAATTTAAGAAAGAACTGAAGAAATTAAAAAGAAAAATCGAAAGAGACCTAAGAAAAGAACCCAATGAGACGAGAAAGGAACTCGGAGACGTGAAGAAAAGTATTTCTTTCTATGACAAAATGTATGAGGACATGAAAGATGTGAATGAACGACTCCTAAAAGCAAACGCAGCTCTAGAAAACGAATGCAAATGTATGAAAAAGATGTTGGAAGATCAGGAGCTGAGAATCACAGGAAGTGAGCAGTATTCCAGAAAGTGCAATGTGGCGATTAAAGGAATCCTGCAAGCAGATCATGAAGATCTAGTAAACACTGTTTGTCAAGTTGGCATTCTCATGAATGAACCACTCATTCCTAATGAAATTGAAGTGTGCCATAGGGTCAAGGGTCGCAACGATTCCGAGCCTCCCAACATAATTGTTCAGTTGAAAAGCCGTTCCAAACGTGACAGCTTTCTCAAGAAAGTCAAGAAAATGCACGTCAGACCTCGGCCACACATCTTCCTCTTTCATATATATTAATGAGCATCTTTGTCCAGCACTAAAGAGACTCCTGGGCATGACCATTGAAAGAGAGAGAGAGAAATACGTTTATTAAATCATAAAAAATAGAAAATTGTACGTGTATGAAAAGGCAACCCCAGTGGTTTTTCCGGTGAGGTGCCTAGATTAAGTTAATGGTTTCGATTCTTATAAGGTAGGTGAGCAAGCTGTCATATATAGCTTTGCGGTGTTGAGGGGTCCCTCTAGGAAGGATACAGTCGTTGAGTGTGGCGACTGAGCTATGCAGCCCAGCAAGGCAGATTCTTCGCAGTGAGGATAGGCCAGGACATGTCCCTAGCAAGTGGTGTGCTGTGGCTGGCGCACCCGTGGTGCAAGTTCCACAGGTGGGGTCAAGCGACTTGTCAATGTATTGGGCTTTGAACGCAGGCGTGACTGCCGTGCCGGTGGGTAGACGGCGGAGTGCCACGCGTTCCCGGCGTGGAAGCCCAGGAGGGAGGGGGTCATGGCCTTCGGGCAGAAGCGCTTGTTGAGCAAGCTTTCTATGCTGTCGGAGCTGCAGGTGAGCATCGACAGCGTCGACATCTTCTGAAAGAAAGAAGGCACAAAAGGGGAAGTTTGTGTGGACGAGGGATAGCAAAATATTCGCAAGGAAAGATGAGCAATCCAATGTGATCAACATTCGAAGTGAACACGACATTGATAAGATTGTGTGACCTGGCTCGC
The DNA here is from genome assembly GCF_013339745.2 of Dermacentor silvarum. NCBI lineage: Eukaryota > Metazoa > Arthropoda > Arachnida > Ixodida > Ixodidae > Dermacentor > Dermacentor silvarum. The sequence goes on along the minus strand of NC_051164.1, from coordinate 8,384,676 downwards.
ATTTTAGCCTGTACTTCCTCTTTCTTTCAATAATGACGATGCCTAAAGATGTAGACAACATATTTAGTTTTCATGACGTCAAGGGATTGATGTGCTTCCATTTAAACACACAATCAGCTAGAAATCAAGAAGATAACATTTGCGTTCTTTTCGATAGCTTTAACTTTTCGTTTGATGTACTCATGTTAACAGAGACGTGGTAATCTTCGGATAGTGACGTCATCATTTCATTTTGTTTCCTTAAAGACCCCGTAGTAGGGGTATTCCATAAGGGGTGGGAATACAACAATACAAACAAGTGTTACAATGCTTTCAATTCGTTAGATAAAAACGCTGTTACATCTTGAATGAATTGTGATGAACAGGTGACCGCAGCGACTTGATGAGGAAGGGCATTCCAGTGTTTAGATGCTCGGTAGAAAAATGAGGCTGGAAATGTATTTGTGCGTGAGTTTGGTTGTGCTACCTGCAGGGGATGGCCAATGCATTGTGACCGGCGTGATGGGCAAATCAAACGTGCAAATTACAACGTTTTTTATGTCAACAGAACAATCAGACGTGGTGGTGGAGTTTTAATCTACGTAAAAGATAATAATGAATGTCAACTGTTTGATGAAATGGCCTGTATGACAGATGATATCGAATGCCTTGTTTTGGTGTGCCAAAAACTTCTCTTAGCAGTAGTTTATCGCCAACCAGGTGGAAATATGGATAATTTCTTTCTCTCAATGGAATTTTTGTTTAGTCATGTAAACCAAAAGCAGCATTTGCTTGTTCTAGCTGGTGATTTCAATATAAACATGTTACAGTCAGTCCTCAATTATGACACACAACTTTAAAACACTTCTACACTCACATGGATTTACTAATGTTATTTACGACACCACACGCACCACAGAATCGACGAATACCTTGATTGACCTTTTTATAACCAACCAGCCAGCGGACACAGTTATATCCGGAGTTATTTCTTCCCATATCAGTGATCACTTTCCAATATTTTTATTCATTAGGCCTCATAAATGCCGCGTTAATTATTACTCATCCATTAGAACAGTACAGAATATTAATACACACAGTTTAGACAACTTTCGCAAAAGATTAAATTTGATAAATTTGGATGCCGCAACTCGAGCGAAGACATCAGATGAGGCGTATGACATTTTTATTCGTAAGTTTGCAGAAGCTTATGCCGAATCATTTCCTCTGAAAGAGATAAAGAACGCTCGTAATTCGCGTAAGCCGGGGATGACTAGAGAGTGCATAAAGATGGTAAGAAATAAGATAAACTTTTACAAAGGTTTTTTAACATCGCGCAGTCCAGATGATTGGGCAATATTTAAACAGCATCGGAATAAAACCAACGCCTAGCTGCGAAAAACAAAACGCGCATATTTTTGTGGTGCTTTTCAGCAGTATGAAAAAACCAAGCCCGATGTTATGTGGAAAAAGATGAACGAATTACTGGGTCGCTCACATTCCACAGAAGCTATTAAAGAATTTATGCTAAACAACGTATCCGTCAAGGGTTCAGAATTGAGTGAGTCGTTTAATGATTTTTTACGAGTTTAGTGGTCAGCACGCATTACCCAGAGGCAGCAAACGAAATAAGTAAAAACGATAGCAGTATATATATATATATATATATATATATATATATATATATATCAGTCTTACAGAAGATAATGAAATATTTGGTATATTACACTCCTTTAAAAATAGTGCAGCTTGTGACATAGATGGAATACAGATAAGACCAGGTAAATATGTAATAGACATTATTTTACCACATCTTTGCAATATTTATAATTTAGCGCTCAGTACAGGTGTCTTTCCAAGAAAAATGCAGATATCAAAAGTGGTTGTGATAATTAAAGGAGATGACAAAAATAGCTTTTCTAATTACCAACCAATTTCCATATTACCCATTTTTTCTAAACGCCTAGAAAAAGTAATTTTGACAAGATTACCGAAGTTCACTAATAAATTCAATATACTTAATGACGCCCAGTTTGGCTTTCGCAGTGGCCGTTCCACAGAACTTGCACTTTTAACTCAGAAAGACTTCATTTTCAGAGCATTCGAGGAAAAGCAATCAGTCATAGGCATTTACATAGACTTCTCGAATGCGTTCGATCGACGTATTCATCAAACACTGCTAAAAAAACTACAGTTGTACGGTGTTCGCGGTTTACCATTAGATCTCATAGCGTCATACCTCCGGAATCGCATGCAACGTGTAGAAATCAATGGATACTCATCTTCATGTAAACCCATAAATACAGGGGTTCCACAAGGGAGTATTTTAGGTCCCTTCTTGTTTAATCTCTATATAAATGACATCATAAGTATTAATAAAACACCTAAATATGTCTTATATGCAGATGATATGACAGTATTATTTCTTTCACAGAATTTACATAATACAACTAGTGATATAAACGATGTTCTCAAAAGTCTTAGCACGTGGTGCAATTTGAATTCGTTACATGTAAATGTAAACAAAACAAAAGCTATCGTATTTTCACTACCCCAAATAAATTTCTCACTAACAGACCCCCTAGTTCTGGATAATTCCGTCATAGAGATTATTGACACTGTTAAAACTCTTGGAGTTTACTTTCAGAAAAATTTGTCGTGGGATACACATATCAACCATCTCGTTGCCCGCATTTCCAAAACCGTAGGTGTCTTCGCAAAATCACAATTTTTACTTCTGAGTAGTGTCAAACTACAGCTATATCATGCATTATTTTCCTCTCAAATGAGCTACTCTTTTCTTGTTTGGGGCACCACGTCACTAACAAACATAAATAGATTACACGTACTGCAAAAGAAAGCTATCCGCCATATAGCTGGAGAACACTACAGAGTACACACAGGACCGCTATATACATGGTTTTGCGTAGTTCCTGCTCACAACTTCTGCGCATACAATTTAGCCCTCAGATATAAACAATGCCTTAAATTTTTAGATGGAACATTACGTACATTAGCTGAACTTAAGGAAAAAGCTCACCCATACTCTTTCCGTAATACTGAAAAGTGGATTATTCCATACACTCGATTAAATATGAATGAGCAGATGCTTTGTTACAGACTGCCAAAACTCTTAAACTGCTTGATTGAACATGAAATATTCATTGAATCTACCAGTAAGAAAACACTAAGAAAATTTTTTGTATCCGTTGAATAGTGCACATCTGTGAAAAATATACGTTTCTTCTCTTTCAATTTTGTATGTTTCTATAGCGTAATGAAACTCTGTACTAGTGTAATGAAACTAGGGTAATGAAGAATATTTAATGTTTCTCTTGTTTCAGAAATGGTGTTTCGTGTTTTTTCTTTTGTGTGTATGCATACTAAGTGATTTTTTTATATACATATAAAAATAAGGGGACACAGGATGCTTTGTTACCATAATTACGTATAATGAGTGTTTCTTTTCGGTGTTCCACATCAACTGCTTTCTTATATGCCTTGTAAAGGGGGCCTGAATCCTCGCCAAGCGAACACAGTTTCACATTTTGTTCGGGCCTCCTCCATTTTTTTATATCTCAAGAAAAATGGAATAAACTTGAATTGAATATCTGGAAAACTAAAGCAGCAACTGATGGAGATGTGTTTGCTGTTCGTCGAAATTCTGAAGATCCTTAGCCGCCAACGATGGCGCTTCAAGATCCAGGTTGACGATGTAGCTAACTAAAGTTTCGATGGAGACGAAGTATCGAAGCAAAGAGTACGCCGCGTGCAGATGACCTGACAACGCGGTATCTCTTGTAGTTTTAGTGAAGAAGAGGGATGGTGCCCTGCTTTGTGCATCGATTATGGTCGCCTGAACAAGAGATGTGTGTAGATAACGTGCGAGAAACTTACTATACAAGTAAGTGGCGCTACTTTCTTTTGTAACGAGCGGCACTCACTCTTAAGCGCCGACGTTCCGGAGTTGAACTTCTTTCTTTGGAGTTTTGGAGTTCAGCTATGCAGCGCTGGCGGATGAATTATCCTTTATCCTCGAGGAAAGCCATGCATCGCGAAGGGCCGGCAACACAGGCAGTCCTTATGTAGCAGGGGTGACACAGGTTGATTCCGTTCCTTATATATTCCTTGCATTCGCGTTCTTTATATTGTCACCCAGCTAGTACAGCTAGAATGGTTGACCAGCAACAGATAGGCAAAAAACACGTCAGCCTTTAATAATGGCTGGACCTCGGAGAGCGCGCGCGCAACCACGAACTTCGTCGTTCTCGCCTCAAGGGGCCAGTGTCACCACGCGCCAACTTATTTCGCGTCATTGCTCCCCTTTCTAAAGCGACCGACCCGGTCGCTTCAAGGGCATGGGGCGAGCAATATGGGCAAGGGTGGCAACATGAAAAAAAAGAGACATACAGGAATGTACACAATGCTGAAGCGGTTTGTGAGAGTTGCTTATCCCTCGCGTGCGTAGTACGGCTTCATCCGTACTACGTGGACGACTTCAGCACGGGGACGGCGTCGGTTCGAACTAGGGTCAGAGCTTTGAGGCACCACCTCATAGTTCACATCACTGAGCCGGCGTACGACTTCGTAGGGGCCGAAATAGCGGCGCAACAATTTCTCCGAGAGCCCACGGTGTCGGATAGGTGTCCACACCCACACGCGGTCGCCTGGTGAGTACTGGACGTTCCGTCGGGTCCGGTTGTAACGGCAGGCGTCGGTATTCTGCTGGGTGCGGATGCGATTCCGAGCAAGCTGGCGAGCTTCCTCTGCTTTTTCGACGAACTCTTCAGTGGTGTCATTCCTTGTGGTTCCGTGGTCTACCGGGAGCATGGCGTCTAAGGGGGTTGTAACTCGACGTCCGTAAACGAGCTCGAATGGTGTAAACTCGGTGGTCTCTTGCACAGCGGTATTGTAAGCAAACGTCACGTATGGCAAAATTTCATCCCATGTCTTGTGTTCCACATCAATGTACATGGATAGCATGTCGGCCAATGTTCTGTTCAGGCGCTCTGTTAAGCCGTTAGTCTGGGGATGATAGGCTGTGGTCCTTCGGTGGTCAGTATGCGTCAGCGTGACGACTTCTTGCAACAACTCCGCTGTAAACGCTGCCCCGCGATCAGTAATGAGCACAGCGGGTGCACCGTGACGAAGCACGATGTTGTGGACGAAGAAGCTGGCGACTTCAGCAGCAGTTCCCCGCGGCACAGCTTTTGTCTCCGCATAGCGAGTTAAATAATCGGTTGCCACGATTATCCACTTGTTTTGCAAGGAAGACGTGGGGAACGGACCAAGAAGGTCCATTCCCACTTGTTGGAACGGCGCCGGAGGCGGATCCAAAGGCTGAAGGAGGCCGGCAGGCTTGACGGGTGGCACTTTACGCCTCTGACAGTCACGGCACGTTCGCACATAGCGCTGAACCGACGAAAATAGGTGTGGCCAATAGTATTTCTGCCGTATGCGCGCTAATGTCCTCGCGAAGCCTAAGTGGCCGGCACAGGGATCGTCATGACACGCCTGTAAAACTTCCTCGCGCAGCGCCGTCGGAACGACGAGAAGAAACGTTTCTTGGCTGTTCTCGAAATTTTTCTTGTACAGGACATTGTTCCGCAGGCAGTACGATGTCAATCCTCGTGAAAGTGGGCGTGGGACAACAACGTCGGCTCCCTCGAGATGTCGGATGACTGGAAGCAGTTCAGAGTCTGCACGTTGGTAGTCAGCCATGCGCACCACGTCGACGACACCAAGAAACGGCATATCTAGCTCCAAGTCGGAGGGTGTCAAGGGAATAGGAGAACGTGACAAGCAGTCAGCGTCGCTATGCTTACGGCCCGATCTGTAGACAACAGTCATGTCGTATTCCTGGAGGCGGAGGCTCCAACGAGCGAGGCGACCAGACGGGTCTCGTAGATTGGCAAGCCAGCAGAGCGAATGGTGGTCACTGATCGCTCGAAATGGCCGGCCGTATAAGTAAGGTCGGAACTTGCTGATGGCCCACACGACTGCTAAACATTCTTTTTCGGTGGTTGAATAATTAGCTTCTGCTTTTGTGAGACTACGGCTCGCGTACGCAATTACACGTTCTGCTCCGTCTTGCCATTGAACCAGAGTAGCCCCGAGTCCTACGTTGCTTGCGTCTGTGTGAATTTCAGTTGCCGCGGTGTCATCAAAATGCGCCAGCACTGGAGCGGATTGAAGGCGTTTGCGCAATTCGGTGAAGGCCTGCTCTTGGTCTTCCGTCCAGGCAAAGGGCACATCTTGTCGCGTCAGTCTCGTGAGAGGTTCAGCAATCCTCGAGAAGCCTTCAACGAAACGGCGGTAGTAAGCGCAGAGGCCCAGGAACCGCTGAACAGCCTTCTTGTCTTTAGGGTGAGGAAACTCGGCAACGGCAGCTAGCTTTTCTGGGTCTGGTCGTACTCCTTGGGAGCTGACCACGTGGCCTAAAAACTTGAGTTCCCGGAAGCCAAAGTAACATTTTTCAGGCTTGATGGTGAGGTTTGCCTTGCGTATTGCGGTAAGGACACTTCGTAGTCGGGTGAGATGTTCATCGAACGTGCTGGAAAACACAACAACGTCATCTAGGTACACTAGACACGTCTGCCACTTTAGTCCGACGAGTACAGTGTCCATCATTCGTTGAAACGTAGCAGGAGCGGAACAGAGACCGAAAGGCAGGACTTTAAATTCGTATAGCCCGTCGGGAGTCACGAAGGCGGTTTTTTCACGGTCACGCTCGTCCACTTCGATTTGCCAGTACCCTGACTTTAGGTCTAACGAAGTAAAGAACTCAGCATGACGCAGACGGTCCAAAGCGTCATCGATCCGTGGCAGGGGGTAAACGTCGCGTTTGGTGACTCGGTTAAGCCGTCTGTAGTCAACGCAGAAGCGGAGCGTGTTGTCTTTCTTTTTTACGAGTACGACAGGCGACGCCCACGGACTTGTTGACGGCTGGATGACGTCATCATTGAGCATTTCTTCAACTTGACGCTTAATCGCCTCCCGCTCCATAGGTGACACGCGGTACGGGTGCTGACGAACAGGCCGCGCCGACTCCTCTGTAACTATCCGGTGTTGCGTAATGGAGGTGCGCTGGACTTTAGATTCTGTGGAAAAACAGCCAGAGAATTCTGTCACTAGGTCCAGTAGCTGATCCTTCTGTGCATCTGCTAAGTCAGCATTGATGTGGACGCGGGTACTCAGGCTGGCGTGAGTTGTTGCATCCGGTGAAGTCACCTGTAACGTGCCCACATCGGAGAAGTCAGCAATGTCGTTCAGAAAGGCCACAGCTGTACCTTGTGGGACGTGCTGATACTCATGGCTGAAGTTTGTCAACAAAACTTGCGAGCACTTATTCTGTATTCGAACAAGGCCTCGGGCGATGCAGATGTGTCTTTCGAGCAACAGCGGGATATTTGCCTCGGCAATACCCTCATAGTCGTCGAATGCGTCGCAGGTTACGAGGGTCAATACGCTACTCCTTGGCGGCACCGTGATGTTCTCGTCGACAATCCTCAAGGCGTTGACATACGTGTCGTCAGTGCTGCTCCCTGCTAAGGCCTGCGCCGTTGAAAACGTTACCAGCGACTTTTGTAAGTTTATGACGGCTCCATTAGCCTGCAGAAAGTCCATTCCCAGAATTAGGTCCCTCGAACAGCTTGGGAGGATAACGAAATCTCCGAGGTACATAAATCCACGAATGCTCACTCGCGCTGTGCATCTTCCTACCGGGGTTAGCAGATGGCCTCCTGCAGTGCGAATCTGCGACCCAGTCCACTCGGTAGAAACTTTCTTCAGCTTGCAGGCAAGGTCCATGCTCATAACTGAGGTGTCCGCTCCAGTGTCGATTAACGCTGTTATTTCTTCGTCGTCTACGGTGACGGGAATGTTCGACGTTATTACCTCTCGCACGGTGTTTGACTGCGTCTGTACGTCTGCGTCGTTCTGTTTTCGTCGTTGTCGTCGTAGTGGAGGATCTTGCGCACAGTCGTCGTCAGCGGCCTCACCTCCGGAGGTCGCTGAACTCAGTTTTCCCGAGCCGCCGGGCTAGGCGAGCGGCGTCTGAGAGCGCCGCGAGAGAAGGCTTGGCTTGGTGATGGTGACCTGTAACGAGCAGGAGACGACGAACGGGGCTCGTGCCATCGTTGATCACCATTGCGACGATTCGCGACGAAACTCTCTATTTCCGGCGGCCGCTCACCAGGTCGTGGACGAGGTGCATTTGGGGCGAATCCTCGGAGCCCCACATGACGATACGGACACATTCTGTAGATGTGCCCGGCTTCGCCACAATGGTAACAAAGGGGCTTGTAGTCAGCGGTGCGCCAGACGTCGCTCTTCCTAGTTCTTGCTTCGGCCATGTGCGGTGTGCTGCGAGGCCTGAAGCTAACGTCCAATTGCTGAGCGGGGTGCACCATGCTATACGCACTTGAGGGTGGTGGACGGCGTACTGCTTCTGCGTAACTCAGTTCAGGGCGCGTTCTCTGCTGTGGTGCCTCGTACTGTTCAGGCACATGGACGGCCTGTCGGACCTCGGCGCGCACCATTTCCGCAATGGAAAGTTGTCCCACAGAGGCAGCGGTCGTCTGCATCTTCTGCAGTTCCTCCTTGATGACAGCCCTGATGAGTTCTCGCAAGGCGCCGACGTCGTTGCCTAGGGTAACGGCAGAGAGCTCCCTTGAAATCACGGCGTCGCGGTTGTATTGCCTGGCCCGCTGTTGAAGGGCCTTTTCCATGGTGGTGGCTTCGTCGTGGAACTCTGCCACTGTCGTCGGCGGATTTCGAATGAGGCCAGCAAAGATGTCCTCTTTTACGCCGCGCATTAGGTGGCGCACCTTCTTTGCTTCAGTCATAGAGGGGTCCGCACGTCTGAAGAGGCGATTCATGTCTTCGACGTACGCCGTCACTCGCTCATTCGGGCCTTGAATTCTCGACTCCATTGCTAACTCCGCCCTCTCCTTCCTGTCCGCCCTGGCGAAGGCATTGAGGAACTGCCGACGAAATTCTTCCCATGACGTCAGTGTCGCCTCGTGGTTCTCAAACCATATTTTAGCGGAATCTTCAAGAGCGAAGTACACGTAGCGAAGCTTACGCTCGTGTGTCCAGTCGTTGACGTTGGCGACCCGGTCAAAATGGTCAAGCCAGTCGTCGGCGTCCTCTGAAGCACTCCCGTGGAAATGATTCGGCGCCCGGATCTGATTGACGACCACGTGCGATGCTGCAGTAGCGGCAGGAGGTGGTTGGTTCGTCATTCTACTCCGTTCGGGTAGCAAACCGTGCTGTGGCTGGAGTCCTTGGAGACGTCGGCTGGTACGTACGTGCACAGGGGTAAGCTCGGCCGAACTACTCGCCGGGCTTAGGTCTGGGGTGCGCTCCGGAGATCTTAACATCGACCGTACCCAGCACTTCCACCAGAAATGTCACCCAGCTAGTACAGCTAGAATGGTTGACCAGCAACAGATAGGCAAAAAACACGTCAGCCTTTAATAATGGCTGGACCTCGGAGAGCGCGCGCGCAACCACGAACTTCGTCGTTCTCGCCTCAAGGGGCCAGTGTCACCACGCGCCAACTTATTTCGCGTCAATATGCGAATGACTATTTCTCCAGCTAACTACAGCACACGTCTTTTCTTTATCGTTACACATTTTGCAGCATGAATTGGGTACAGTGCATTAGCGAACACCCAGTTGCATTTCCGACAGCTGATCGCACAGTAGCCGGGCAGAAGCAGTAATGGTTGCGTATTCGTGCGCATTCTCTGAGGCAACATATGGCGCTCCGCCGAAAGCGCCATCTCGTTCCTCTAGAGCAAACTTCTTCACGAAAAGGGTCAATACACCCACGCTTGCAGAACGTGCATTTATGGGAACCATATGGTTGCATTGTACTGACTTTTGCAACAGAACTTCCTTTGGGAGAGAGAAAGAGAAAATGAAAGCGAGAGAGAGAAAAAGAAAGAGAAAGAAGGGGGAGAGAGAGAGAGAGAAAGAAAAAAGAAAGTGAGAGAAAGATAGTAAGTGACAGAGATAACCTAGCTACAACCGAGAGACGCAATCAATCAACCAGCTTCGCTGTGTCGTGAGCTTCGCGCTGCCTAGTGCAAGCTTTTGCTTATTAATTTTTTTTGCCACACCGCAGTTTCTTTTGTAACGCTATGCATCATCTACTGTTACACCACGATAACGATTACATATGTTAAGGTCTTTATTTTCCTTTATTTTATGACCTAGACGCGGCGACGGCAACGCAACTATTTTGTTTTTCTTCCCATATCCGCAATGTGGCTTACACAGAAACAGGCCTGCCACGCTGCGGTCCATGGTTCGAATCCCGGTCAGAACTGAAGTTAAGAAATTTGCAGGCGCAAGTTGGAATCAGCTAGCGCAAGACAGGGTTAATTGGAGATCACATAGAAATGCCTTCGTCCTGCAGTGGACATAAATATAGGCTGCTGCTGCTGATGATGATGATTGTAGGGACAGATTTTGCTGGGGCACTCGCCAAAAAATGCTTATACGCATTAAACGATAAAATATCTACTCGTGTCCGTAAATGCACGCTCGAAGAAATTAGGAGTGCAGCAGAAAGAACTCCCACCAAGATCTAGGATAGCAATATAACGCGGTTATGCAGAAGAAAGTTCTCAAGAAATTGCATGCAGCAATTAAATCACAGCATTATTATGTCCCACATTAATTACATTTCGCGCCTGTCCTGTGATCCGTTCTTTAATTCGCATTCTAAAGCGCGGCATATAGAGAAGCCGGTGGGTGGCGACGGCCATCCTTCAATAATTGGAATACCTCAGGCTTTCACGGGAGTGACAGTGTTAGGAGACCAGCGAAAATGTTGACTGGAACAATAAAAAGGTATCGTGATTTCGCCATAATAGGGAACACAACCCACAAAAGACACGACAGATTTCACGAATAAAGTGTGTCGGGGGGAAGGGAAAAAAACGATATAATTTTGCGTGTGAATTTTGAATTGTTGTGCTACAGCTTTTATAGAGTTTCACTTGCACAAGTACCAAAGCTATAGAAGATGAATGAAACGCCTGGTAAGGAAAAGCCTAACACATGCAGTAGTACAAAATGGGATGCCATACGGATCTCATTAAGGCTCTAGATTAAAAAAGGAACAACCTGACAAGGGCGTACCATTCATCTGTGCTAATTGGACATAGCCGGTGTTTCAAGGGCGTTTAATTCGAATAATCAGTCCCCACACCTCAGGTATTTTGTCTCCCTGGTACAAGACACGATGTAATATCCCACTCATTCAACCGTTAATACCAGCATAGTTTAAGGGTAAAAAAATATATTGGGGACTAAATGATTCAAGGACCTTGCAGTGGAATTTCTTGCACCTTAAGATATATTGCACAACTTAGCCTTGGTGACGAGTAAACTTGCTTTTTGTGTAAGTAACAGCGTTAGCTTAAGCTGCCATTTTATTACTTGTATGTCTTTATAGTAACTGCGCTCGCTTAACGGTAGCATCCAATTCATGCAGGGAAGGATATACATTTTACTACAAAACTGAACGTGAAGCCTATATGTTGGAGGCTGTTTTCATACATAGGGTTGCTTTTTCTTGCGCTGAAAATGATACTGGCGAAAACGGACGCCAGCAAAATAGTTAGATACATTTCTTTCTGTTAAGCATCATGGCATAAAAATCGGTATGCACTGTTTCGAAAAAAGAAGACCAAACCGAAAAGAAAGAAAAATCATTGGCGATTTGGCAGTAAGTGCGAGAGAAATGCGTTCGAATTATTACGTCGCACCTCTTTGAGGTCCTGTAAACGGGACTTGCAAAGTGTTGTTCAGGGATGAGTACTCGACGAACGTCTTGTCGCTTCAAGGAGTGAAGTGCACTTTACGGTTGTCTGGAGAAAACCAACCACAGTTGCGCTGTATTTATATATAAACTCACTTCCAAGCTGTCCGCGATACTCACGTGCCCAGCTTCCCACACTTGAGACACATACACCTTTTTTCCACTTTGACACTCGTAATGCTAATGCAATAAAAAAATGTATAATGCTCACTTGTACCACCGGAATTTCGGAGTCCTCGCATCTGCTTTTATATACATATGTTACTCTACTACCTGCAACTACAATAAACTAGGCACAGATAAACACCGTGAATATGCGGAGTGTATAACCCAGCAAAAACAAAAAAGAAGATCATGGGGTTTGCGTACCAAAAGCAGGATCGGATTATTAAGCCACGCCGTAGTGTGCAACTCCAGAGTAATTCAGACCACTGCGCTTCTTTGACATCCCCTCAATGCACGATACACAAGCGTTTTCGCAGTCCACCCCCATTGGAAAGCGGTCACTGAACCCGCGGCCTTCGCAGCGCAACAGTGCAACAACATGGTCACTGGGCTATTGGGGCAGGTCGGTTGTAAAACCCACAGTGACACTCATTGGGATATCTGAAGCGCATTCGAAGCTATATCCCTGAAAACTTGCCTAACGAACGGAAGCCATAGAGGACGCTCTCGGCTACAATTGGGGCTTAGGCTAACAACATGTGTGTGCAAAAAGTATAGAAATTGGTAGCTATCTACCAATTTCTATACGTTTTCCAAGCTATAACTTCCTGCAAAGTATATAGTTTGCGGGAATCCTTCGCATAAATTCTATATCGATGCAGAGAACTAGAGAGCAAAATGTTTCGAGCAACGCAGCAAACAATCGCCAAGCCATAATTAGGATTTTGAAACTGGCTCTTCTATCAGAACGTGGCCATCCGCAGTAGAATGACTCATTCATTTCAGCACTCGTATTGATAAAAAGTGCCTTCATCAGGTTCCGTGCCAGAGCTTTTTTCGAGAATAATAAGCGATTGAAATAAAACCAACGCAGGCGCAGCATAGCGTGAGAGCGGAAGTGCTATGACAGATTCAGAGTTACTTAGCATACCCTGCGTGTGGCTGTAGAGGATAATTATATGGCCAAATTGAACTGTTCCACTACTTATTATACTGTATATACATGACCCCGTCGCAGAAGCCCCACGAGTGCGTCTGCTCCCCTCTGAAGCGTCTGGTCTGCCTGCTCTATGTGTCCCTGCGTAACTTGATCCGATGTTTATTTTACCCGCGCCCTCCGGTGGCATACCAGAGCGGCTCGTGGTGTCCAGACGTCGGAGCCGAAACTGGCTGAACCGAAACTGAATGCTCCCAAACCACTCCTCGTAAAATGCAGAGAGGAATATATTACAAAAGAATGGATAGTTGGGCGAGTTAGTACGGTAAAATATTATTGGTATAAGCGCGCACGGACGGTGGCGGAAGAAGACAGGACGAGCGCTATCGCTCGTCCTGTCTTCTTCCGCCACCGTCTGTGTCTTCTTCGTGCTTATACCAAGGAATATATTAGGCAAGGATGTTGGCAGCGGAAGTATCCGCGAAAAGTCAGTCGTGTCCCAAATCGCAGAGGTCGACGCACAGTTCTTCCTGAACGCGTGGTGCACGGATGTACGAGTTTTGTGCATGGCACGGTGGTGGGGTCGTTGAGCTCTACGTGCGCCGGTTTCAGTCGGTTCACGGAGATGACTTCGGATCGACTATGAATTTCAACTGTGAATGTTTTTAGGTTGCGACAAAATACTTTGAATGGGCCGTCATATGGTCACTGAAGGGGTTTCCTCACAACATGGTGGCGTAAGAAACCATGGGTGCACTTATCAAAGTCTTTGGAGACGTAGACTAGAGTAGTCTGCTTCGCTCGAGTCGGTGTGGGACTGAGGCTGTCAATCATAGTCCGAAAGCGTGACACGTACTGGAGAGGGCCGTGCAAGTGCTCGTTTCTGCTCGCTGCTACAACTGGCGAGGGAGGCGCAGGGTGGTGCCATAAAGAAACTCAGCGGTGGTGCATTTCAAGTCAGTTTTGAGCATTGTGCGCATGCCGAGAGGAATAAGTGCGAGCACTTCGGTCCATAGAGATGGTTCCCCATAGGCAGTTAAAGGAGATTTGAGCTGCCTATGCATTCGCTCGACCTGCTAGATTGTACGCGGTGGTGCGAATACGATGTGTGCCGTGGACAGCGAGAAGATCATTAAAAAGAGAAGAGTCAAAGTGACGTGCGTGGTCTATTGTGAAGGTGGATGGTGTTCCGAAGCGTGCAATTCATGTTTGCAGGTATGCCTTTGCAACGGTCTCAGCAGACATATCTCGCATAGGAACTGCTTCCGGCCAGCGACTGAAGCGATCGACACAGGTAAGAATGTAGCGACAATCTTTGGGAAGGTGACAATTATGTCGACGTCGACTTATCTGAGCCGAGCATCTGGTGGCAGCAACGTTGACAGTTGAGTCACAGTGTGACACTCTATCTTTGACGTTGGCACTGAGCGCATGTACACGACCAATGTCTGATGTCCTTATTCATGCTTGGCCACAGGTAACGCGCCGTCAAAAGTGATTGCGTTGCACGGATTCCCGAGTCTGAAAGAGAGTGGAGAGAGCCGAATACAGAGCGGCGAAAAGATTCCGGTACAGATGGTATGGCGTGACAGCAGACATGTCACACGTCAGTAGCTGCGTGCATGTTTGCAAGGGCACGTCTGGAAATACTAGAGTCCTTCACGAATTTCTTAGCTCTCAGAGCTCTTCATACTCTCTTTCTTCTGATGTCAATTTGTCAAAGTGGATTCAATTTGAATGCAAGGTGAAATTGCTCATTTGTGCACGTGACAGTGCATCAGCTGCAGTGGCGTTCTCAGAGCCGGTGAGATGGCGAATTTCAGTGAAGAATTCTGATATGAGTGCCAGTGAGTGAGTGAAATAACTTTATTGAGGTCCAGGGAAGACGCAGGGGACACCCCGCGCCACCCGGCTAGTCCCACGTAGGGACCGGCAAGCCAAGCTTGACGGCCCGATCGCGAGCACTCTGGAGCAGTGGCGTTCTCAAAGCCGGTGACATGGCGAATTTCAGTGAAGAATTTTGATATGAGTGCCAGCTGTCGAATTTATCTTCGTCACAATCCATCTGATTGGGGCATGAAAACTTGGGTTGGTGGCTTGTTATCAGCGACAATATAAAATTTACTATCCAGAAAGAAATCGTGCAAATCATACGTCGAGCATGAAAGAAAATGAATTTGTCATAAGATTGCTGAGCAGGCTTAGCAATCTGTGGCGCTCCACCTGTAAGCCATAGTTACTATGTAACTATGAGGCACAGACCATCATTCTGCATTGTTATTTTGCTAAGAAGCAAATGTATTTCTCTAGCTAAGGAGATATTGGTGCGCCATTTGGTTAGTCATTATTGTCCTAAAGGCAGCGTCTTGGTGCACACAGGTTTCTCCGATTTATTGCTTTCGTTATTTTATTGTACGCCTATCCTATCACACTGTTTATTTTTTCGCCTCATGCAAAATCGGATCGCCCCAATCATCTGATGTTTAAAGAAAGGGGAAATTGAGCCATCATTCATTGAACACGAGAGAGTGGAGCTTCGTTTCTGAGGGGACGCACGCGTGTCTCGGCCGACAGTAATCGTGAGTCCCCAGGGTATGCTTATAGATTTCCTCGCTGCGCACATAATTAAATTCGCATACCGGCCGGGTGCTCGTTCCTAAAGGGTTGGAAACGCCGTTCCACAGACTGTTGCGCCCTCCGCGGCCGGGTCTCCCCCTTCGGTGGAACGCTATGCTTTATTAACCTCGCAGGCAGCTTCAAACTGCTGCCACCCGGCTCTATATAAGTACTTCTGCGTTATGTCTTTACTTGCGCTTTCTCCCTGCCCCAAACATTAAAGAAGTGCAGTGGGGAATTAGGCCTGATAAATTGGCGCCCCTGCACGCGAATGCCAACCCTTAATTGTAGCGCACCACCGTAATACCAACCCCTGCATTCTCAAATGATCCTTAACTCGAAGCTTTTCCTCCACTCCACTAGGTTGAGCACAGCACCACCTCTCGGCTGAAGAAAATGCTACGGTTATCAAAAATTCCCGTAGGTTGCGAATTAAGCACGGTGACCATTCATGTCGTGGGGCAGCGCTGCTATTTACGTGCTCGAGTTGAGGTAGATCGATAAGCGAAGCAACGTTATAGAATACGAGTGCAACAATTGTTGCTTTCGCCGATGTGCTGCAATCAGGGGCGTAGCCGGGGGGAGCAGGGGTTGGGGAGGTTCAACCCCCCCCCCCTCCCGAAATGTTTTGCGCACCCCCTCCCCACTTACCCACCCTTTGTTCTCGTCGCTTCGCGCTGACGTAATTCAAGAAACCGGTGCTACTATCACAATTTCATTCCTGGGCGCTTCCGTTTGGGTCGGTAATTTACAGCGCATCATGTTGGCATATGAAAAAAACTGTCACGGTGTTTGTCAAGGCTTTGACACTCTGTGAGGTTTTGGGCGAGAATGTGGCGGCCACATTCTAAAGGACAAATGCGGCAGCCGCATTTTAGATGAAGGCTAAAATTCTCGAGGCCCATTTACTTAGATTTAGGTGCACGTTAAAGACCCCAGGTGGTCGAAATTTCCTGTATACATTTCCGCCGCTTCCCTCCAGGCGCCGGTTAGGCCGCGCTCGCGTAGGATCTTAGGCTACGTTCACACTTGGTCTCGAAGCAGGCGGAAGTGGCAAAATCTTGCAAAACTCCGCCCGCCTAGGTGGCAACACAGGCGGCGAGTCAAATCGGTCTCGGACCGATTTTTTCGCCATGGCGAAGCAGAAACACGGCGGAAAGTCGTTCTTCTCGACCGGAAGCTACACTAGCATGTAAACATCCGGTCGTAAAATTGAACATGGCACCAAAAGTGTAGGCTGCAATGCTGATCGACGCGATCAAGAACCAGCCCTTGCTCTACGACAAGAGTGGCACTAAAACGTACTGTCAACAATACTCGCGATAGTATTAACGTCGCGCGACCGGAGGTGCGGCAACGAAGCCTTGGCGTGACCCAACTTCTCGCGCTTTTGCAAAGCCAGGCGAACCCACCACCGCCGTTTCCGAGGTTTCCGCGTCTTCCGTTTATTCATTGTCCATTTCTAGAAAACAAGTAGGTAGAAGTATAAAAGCCATTTTTTCTTCCACTTCCACGGCAGACAGTAGTTATGCAGACTCCTCGTTGGCGCTCCATAATTCTCCTCGCACGTGTTCGGTATGTTGCAGAAGTCGCGGGGTGCTTTTTTCGTCGCGACGATAGATTGGGAGCGTAGGTCTCACGTAGGACGCGCAGGCTTTGGCGAGCCCCAACACAAGGGCCAGCCCGGGTTTTAGCTGTGGTGTTCCCGTTGCCCATTTGGTGTCCTGGAGGCGCCAACAATACGAAATGATGAAATGTTATTACAACTTGTAAATAAAAGCTATTAAAGAAATATTTTCACGCCTAGGCACCAACCTGTGACTCAGAGCTACCGCGCTCGTGGGAGGAGAATTACGGAAGGCCAACGAGGAATTTACCGAAGGTCGCAGATGACACGCGAAGTTGCGTATAATGATCACTTTTGATGACGGTACGTGGGTCAAAGAATGAACATACCGCTCGAAATAATGCGATAATGAGCGCCACCACCCCGACAAACGTACGCAGACCAGATGGATCTGGACGGAAACGGCAGCGGCGGCCGCGGCGGTAGCAAAAGAAATGTGAACAACTTGGACAGTCGCGGAAAAAATTTTCCGGCCGCTTTGGCCTTTCCGCCCGCTTGCCGCTTCCCAACTGTGAACGTAGGCTTAGTCAGCGCGAGAAACGTCTCTTGTTTGCGATTGCGCCCCTACGGAAGGCTGGTAATTACTGTTGTGTTGAATCCCAAACCAGCAATTACGAAAGGCTGGTAGTGGCTGTTTTGTTGTGGAATCCCAAACCAGCAATGTACACACGAAGGGGTTGATGACAGCAGTGAAATTGCACCGACTCGCAACAGAATGCACGAATCAGACAGCCGACAAGCGTGGATTACTGCATGCTGTGCGCAGTACATCGCAGTAAACTCTTGTGCAGGCGCTGACAGTTCTCATCAGAGTTCACGCGTCCTGAGAAATTGATTATGTGCACTAAGCACTGAACAAGAGCGGAGTTCATTCCTGCATCACTAGTACCCAATCAATCGAGATTCTGTGAGGTACAAGACCGCTTCCTGTTTGCACCGACGTAAGTGAAGCAGAAATGAGTTGCACGCACTACTTAAAACGCGTACACATGCCATATCTATAACTCGTGTAACAGCGCGAAAAATAACAAGGAAGGGACGACAATAGAGACCGAGTGAAAACAGCGCTCTTTTCACTCGGTCTCTATTGTCGTTCCTTCCTTGTTATTTTTCGCGCTGTTACACGAGTTGCAATGAACCAACCAGCCCAGCAAGCTACAATTCTGCCATATCTATGCTGTGCGGTGAAATATTCTGTACAATTCTGAATCTGTTGACGTATAGGCAAATGACGGCTGCACGCTCGCACAAAGCGGAAGACACAGCAGCCCATGCACTTGCCGCAGGAAATGCAACCCTCTCGTATGAGGGAGCAGGGCGACGGAAGCTTCGAAAAAAAAAAACACTATGCGTTTTTGCGCGTATTTAAGTTTTCTAGCGCAAAGACACAGCGAACAAGCTATTGCTATGGGAGTAGGTATAGCCTGGTCACACGTGCATTTTCACGCGTACAGCCGTCCTTGACTTGTGAAACGCACTTCGCCCCGACGAGCCCGACGCCATCTATGCTTAAGGAAGATTAACAATTAATTATGTCTTCTCCGATCGGGCGAGTCGTCTCAATGATGCGTTTCGGAGGACTGGTCCATTCAGTGGCGCGATGAGAGACGTTGTCCAAGCGCCCACTGTACCTGTCGTACTTACTGTATTTTACTGAGCTTACTTTAGTTTATACTTAATTTCTTCACAAGCACACGCACACGCGAGGACGGAGGAGGGGGGGGGGGGGTGTCCCACGTCCTTGATGTACATGTATAGAGTCTGCTCAAACTACCGATATTTATTATAGATCACGTCACGTAGACGAAATCAGACGCTTGCCACCCCCCCCCCCCCCCCCTCCAGAAAAAAATTTCTGGATACGCCCCTGACTGCAAGTACGGCTTCGGCACTCATTCATTGTCGTGGTGGGTGTACTGTAGCTGCAGGTGGGATTGCGCGTCGGTCGAGGCTGGCATTTGCTTCGCCTGGTCATTCTTGCGTGTCATCGGGGATTTACCACCTGTTGAAGAGATCCCTTAGACATGTAAAAGGCGTGAAGCCCCTTGTGGGTTATGTCGGATACTGCCTTGAGGTACATGCAAACTAACTCGGGAGGACACGTGTGCGATGTTGTGCCTGGCGGACTTTCTGGACAACGGTTGTACACCGGCTAGCGTGCAGCTACGGAATGCCATTCACACGACGAAACCAGCGTCCCGTCATATAATGGAGACACGATAATTTCCGACGCCTCGGAGCTGACCAACGAGGCGAGCCCTGCGATCCCAAACTGTAATGGGGTCATCGGCCATGTGCAACCTGCTAAACTGCTGCAAAGAGACTTCGCGGGACCCCGGTTTCACATGAGATTGCATCTTTATTGCATCGAGGGCGGGTCAAATGTTGCACCCCAGAGGCGGAGTCCGGCGGATTGGTGCGGCACCATGGGTGGGATTTGGCAGACTGTGCGACGTTCCAGTTGGCCGAGAAGAAGGACAGCGAATTCTCGCGAAGAGCGAAAGGGAAATTGAACTGCTTAAGAAGCGCAGCTGGAGTGTTGAAGGGGGTCCTCGGACATGGAAAGACATGACAGTTGTAAGCTCCGAGAATCAGGGAGCCGTTCTTGTAAACCATCATCATGCAAATTTGTACATAAAACTTCATTTTCACATCTCTCGGACGTCGCTTTGGACCTCTCTCTCCCGGCACCTGGCACGGCACCAGCCATGGAACCTTGGTGGCCGCTCGTACCCCTGACTTCCCAACACGAGTAGCACTAGTCCATCCACAAGAATACATTCGTACACATACCCATCTAACAAGGCCACTTGACTGTACTCGTGCTGCTCAAACCCGCCTGTACACGTTGCCATCTATATAATTACGTGTGTTGTGGTATTCCACAATGATGCCTTCTTCCTTTCCCGTCATAGCGAAAAAATTGGAGCCGCAGACTGAGCTTGAAGCTGCCCGATTTCATGGAATACTTTCCCACTCACAGGTAATATTTTCAAAGGCTTGGATTGAGCCTCACACAATCTGACTGGCAGATAGTACTACACACATCTTGAACAGTAGTAAGTGCGAAAAACGGTAGCGGGAACGTAGCATACCGCGTCTGCACGTTATGTAACGCAAGCCTGAAGCACTCGTGCACTTGGGGCATGACCGTATGGCGGACCTACTGTTTCCTCAATTCTGGCGAAATTGGCGGCACCTCACGGCTGGGCACACAATGGCCGCATCTTCGGTTGGCGTTTCGCGCAGCGTCACTGCACCACGATGAGAAGTCAACGAGAGACGCGTTCGCGGAAAAGCACCCGCCTGCACGCGCGCTGGGTGCTTTTATGCGATCATCGTCCAGCCCGGCGTAAAGGGTGCCTCGTCGTTTTTCAGCGCATAATCATGCTGCACGTGACAACCAACTCTTTCAGCGGTCCAGCCTCTGGGTCCGCCCTCCTTTTCGTCACTCGCGTGCTCGCTGCTACCATCTCCCTCTCCGTTGCTTGGCGCCTAATAAAACATTCCGCTATAAATGCCCCCGTAAAAATGTCCACACGCCACGTGCAATTCTCCCTCCCCGGAGCATTCGCGTCTTCACACCCTCTTTTGAAAAGATGAGATGCGTTCCTTGATTATGACTTACACTACTAATATGCTTCAGTTGGTTTGTGGTATGCAAGAGCTGCGTGGTATGCATGCGCTTGTTCATTCGACCATAGATATTAGGTTCTTCATGATTTATTTGTTCTGTGAAGTGCTCAGCCCCATTCTCCTCCCACTCTGTTCACACATTTTCCACCAAAATGTGGCTCGTACCTATATACCGTATTCGCCAAGAAATGGGTGAAGTATTCCAAGCTATGATGAGAAATGAATTGTAAAGATGCTTTATATTTTATGGGTTGATACGTGATTATGGGTTGATACGTGATTATGATTCATACGTGTGTTTGCCCCACGACCTACTCAAACATTGTCCTGGTCAACTGGCGGCTCTCCGTGGAGCCGCAGGCCCCATAGCGCCTCGTTCCAGATTTCGCCGCTAAGGGTGCGCTCGAGTTACCCCTCCTGAGCATCGACGTGCAATGGTTACAGCACTCGCGGGCGCGCTGTACAAGTGCTTCATTCACGCAACGTGCTCAAATTTAAGCATATTTTGATTTATTGTAATGCTTGTGATAGTGAGAATGTTTATATACACTTCAGCCAACATTTCAAAGCGTTTATTTACAAAAGAAGCAACTGCACCAAAACTGGTGCACTATTTGGTTCTTCAGCAAATAATTAACTGATGTTGCGTACGTTTTTTTTTTTTGTTGTTGTTGATCCTGCAAGTGAGCAATGATTATTTGTCGTGCACGAGCTTAGCGAACCTTATTATGCGCTAGTCAGTAGAGCTCTCCTGTGTAAATATTATTTCCAGCAGTCGCTTTTTTTGTCTTTCTGAATCCGGCAATAGCGCATAAGCTTTATCATCTACCTCATGCACGTATACAAAGAGAAACTCCTGTCTCGGGTACGCCAGCTCACCTTGCCATGTCATAATGATACCCGCAGTCGCAGCTAAGATGGCAGAGGATGGGCCTATAGCTATATAGCTTT